>NW_010131803.1:9987-64428 GCF_000699245.1 Pterocles gutturalis | reverse complement strand
TCTTCAAAAAAAAAATAAAAAAGCTCTGTAAAATTTTTATTGAGTATATTTTGAACTAAGAAAGAAATTTAGTCTGCCCATCCTCCCCCAAATGTTTTGTATGTTTGAGCAGGGGCTGTGCAATTAAGATGAGCTTTTCAGCTTCTGTACACAGTTTGGACTTCCTAGTAATCCCTCTTTCTTCTCTACAGTATGAAGCTTGAGTGAATAAATTCCAATAATTAAACTTGCTCTGTTGACCTGACCAAAATTAACTGGCTGTGCAACAATGTAGCTGACCATGCAAAAACAGGAAGTCAGATTTCCCCAAGTAACCCTTATTCACCATGAGAAAAACAGCTGGTGCTCTCCCTTTACATGCAAGTGCGTGGGGCATGGATAAAAGATGTATACTTCTGATATCCTCGCTTTTAAAAGGGTGTGGTTTTTTTTCCAGTGGAAGTTTTCCAGCACTCAGTTCCTGAGAGGTAGGGCCCCAAGACAGTCTGGTCAAAATAGTTAGAATCCTATCTTTGTGAGAAGAAGCCTGTGAAAATGAACAAAGAAGCCACATTAGTATAACATGAATAATCCTCCCTGACCTCCAAAGAGAAAAAAATAATAAAGGATTTATTACACTTTTTTTCACCCTAAGAAAGAGTAATAAGAAAAATCCTCCTTACAACAACAATAACCACTGTTTTAGAATCAGAGCTTTTGTGTCAGTGTTTTTCAGTAGTTACGCTACATTTCTCCCACTACACTGCTGGGATTTTTTATTTTTTATTTTGCTACGCATGCTTGCACATCTGCTCCACATGTGTGATCAGCAACTGGATTTTCTGAGCTGAACGTCCTGTTAAATGGACAGAGTGGGCAGATCATTCCTTAGAGAGCAGAGAATCTGCCTCTGGTGGATTGCCGCCAAATGCAATGGTGTAATAAAGAAGAGAAAGCTGCTCATTCGGATTGCTCTGAAATGAACTGTGTCCTCTCCTAAAATACCATCTGGTTAGGATCCCTGGAGGCGCAGTCCAACACACCTAGGTCTGGCAGTCTCTATGTTTGATGGCTGTAAATGTCTCTGTGTAGGTCGACTGGGGGAAGGCAGGATCATTAAGAATTAGAAGAAGTGAAACGATTGTACTCTCCTTCCCTTTCACCCACCCAGACAAAATTACACACAAGGGTTGTGGAGGTGATTGTACTTTCTGTTGCTGAAGCCGACAGCTACTCTTTTAAAATAGGTGTCTTAGGCTTTGAATTTTTGGGTATTGTCTAAAAGCTTTGTTTTCAGCTGGTGTAAACTGGCAGCTTCTGTCTCTCTTCAGATTTGGTCCTTAGTGCATTAATCAAGGGCTGTATAGTAAACTGTATAAAGGAGATTGAAGTGAGCCTTATGGTATATGTGCAAGGAAATCCAGCTTCCAAAAATCAAATCACACCAGGGACTGATAACAGATGTACAAAGTAAGAGGAGAAATTAACAGATGCTTCCCAGTTTGGGCCATTATCACCAATGAAACCCAACTCATATGGTCCATAGGTCACATTAAAGAGTTCACTGCAGATGAATTTGGTTTTTTCCTGATGCTGGCAAAATTAAAATAGTGACTGCACACTGCTGGATCTATCCTGAATACAAGCTGATTTTCTGAAGTACTATCAGTGCTACTAAAAGGATCCCTCTGTGAGGTTAGCAGTTAGTTTTGCAACCAGACAAACAAATAGTATCACACTGGTTTAATCCATCTCTGTAATGGATGCCCTGTAAAGTAGGAAGCGTGAGAGTTCCTTTCTCAGCAAACCCAATATTTCATTTTAATTTTCTTCTCAGTCTACATCTATCCTGGTGAATTAAACAGGGCCTGGGAAGATTCCTGGGCACTATATTGTGATCCTCTGTGGTGTTAAACAGCTAGGCAAGTCCCTAGCACCCTCAAGGCTGCTGCCAACTACCCTTCAAACCACTTCCAGGCACAAATCAGAAGCAGGGGATATCCAGAACCATTCCCAATAGGCAATTTGCAAGCAGCCAGACAGTTCTGAAGATTAAGAGTGTTCACAAGAGCTGAGCTGGCTCCTCTGTGCTTGTTGGCCTCGGTTCCTGGGAACACTCTGGGAATGTCTCAGCCACCCATCCATACCCCTGGACAACTCTCACCAGCAAGACGTTATTTTAAGCAGGGGCAGAGCCTATCACTTGTTGAGGGAAAGGGTTTTTTTCTGCCTGGGGAGATCATTTTCTTTGTAAACAAGTCCAAATTATAAAACTCTGGAGCTATTTTCAGGGTTTCCCTCTGCAGCTACCACTTGACAGGGTTTTGTTCCTTCAATTGCCCTGGAAGCTGTTGGGTGACCGAGCCCCTGCAGTACTGTCACTGATGGGGTGGATCTCACAGCCTCTAGCTATTACAATCATGCTGCCCCCTTGAAGCCACCATAAAAATGTTTTGGTTTCTTTTGTTTTTTCCAGAGGTGTTTCAAAATAGCTAGCTGTTGGTTTTATTGTGAATTCCTATTCTTCTTGTTTATCCATCTGCATGTGATTGTGCTGGATTTGGTTCAAGATAATTTTTAACTAATTCGAAATAATTAATTTGATTATTGCTTACCACCCAGCAAAGAAATAGCAAAAAAAAAACCAAACAAAAAAAACCCCCAAAAATAATAATAATAAAAAAAAAAAAAAACATGATTCTGCCTCTGCAGGACTTTTCAAGAACTTGGATTCAGCTCAAATACAAATGAGTTATTATTTTTCAAATTTCTCTTGAGTCAGACATTACCAAAAAAATGCATTAGAAACAATGACAGAGGGTGTATGTTAAAGAAATGACTTCTTTGGCTCAAGCTGCTATTTTAGCAACTACGAAACTGAGAAAAACATCACTTTCACTAACAGCTGTGCTGGCTCATTGGGTCTCAGACCAGGTATTCCAGGGAAAGTCTCTTGTTTAACTGGTGCTTTCTGGACTTCCCTGCATGAAGCTGCAACCTGGCAGGAATTCCTGAACTGACCAGCTTCCAGTCCCATGGAGGGCTTTGTCTGAGCCCAGCACTTCCAGGCTCCAAGTACCAGCTCCAGGGGTGCTGGGTGCAAAAAGCAGGACTAAGGGCCAGGACTCAGAGGGCTTCCAGCCAGCTGGGAGTAAGCCCTGATGCACAAACCTGTGAAGCCAGTGGCTTTCAATGTTGACTTTCCACTGCCCAGGGTTTGAGAAATGCAAGGCCTTCAGTGTTTAGCATTTCGGAGTCAGTGAACCAGCTTTCTTCAATTGGCAGTTTCCGATAATCCATTCCATTAGATAACTTCTGATAGAAATAAGTGTAACAGACATAGGGTAGAAAAGAAAGCGGTGAATGAAGCTGTTTATTAACTAATCACTATGACTAATTAATGGTATACAAAAAAGGTGAAGTCCTAAGCCCAGCTGAAGGTTTTTCAGTTTGGCAGTTAGAGATGGCTGAGGAGGAGGGTTAAATGTTTTCAGACAGAACTTAGAATAAGGCAGGATGCACCCAAGAAAATAATAATTGCAAAATAACACTAAGTAATATAGAGAGCTCTCCCCTTGTTTCAAATGCAGATCCTACTTTGATCAATCATTGTATACAAAAAGATGATTTAGTGAATAGCTACTTGAAATGGGACAGGAGCATTAGGATAAATGCTGAAAAAAAGTTTTCATTCATTATCTAAATCAATGTGACAGCATAATAACTAGTGATGAGGTAAAGCCATTTAGGTGATGAACTCTCAGAGCTCACCACTTGATTCTGAACTTTGGTTAAATTAATTTAAAAGTTTTGATTATATTCTGTTTTTCTTCCTGTCTTTCTAGGTCCCAGCTGATGTTCAGCCTTCTCCTCTGTTCCTCAGGAGTTCAACTCCCTTGTTAGTGACCGCCATATCATGTGGCAGTGAAACAGCTCCTGCTGCAGCCAGGCTCACTCACACCACCTGCGCTAGAAGGGGTCTGCAGTACCTTCTGCAAACCAAACTGGGGGAGGACAGGGGCAAAGAATCATTTGGAAGTGTAGATGAGAAATACAGGGTTGGTTTGAACAGAAAGGATTCCTTTGGAACTTTCGTTATCAGCTGAACCAGGCACTTTGTCCTACATGACCATACTTTTTCTCATTGTAAGACAGGAGAACTGAAAGACAGTGATTCTCTGTAGAAACACATTGAATTTGAGGCTAATCCTCTCACCCACCTTGGGAACTGATCTGCTGCCCTTTGAGAGCCTGAAAAGTTTTCCTGGTGGCTCAGGTGGGGTTTTGGATTGGGTCCCTCATATAGGTACAGTAAAAAGCCCATAACCAAGCAAATAAATCTTCATTAAATCCAACCATTCTATCCTTTGTAGTTCTGCTATAATGCATTTAATAGTAATTAAAATCTTAGCCATTTTAGAGGGTCATATAAAGAAATGGAAAGGGATATAGAGGAAGACACAGTGTGGGGCACAGAGTCTTAGATGATCAATAGGCTATTTTAGCACACATGGTGGTGCAAAGGCAGAGATCTTCAGAGCCATGCAATAAGCCATAGCAGCTATCTTCTCTGCCTGGCATATGGCTTTCTAGATGTCACAGAGCTTAAGAAAAGGACTCAGTAACATAGTACTGTGCCATACCCCACCACACACCTTCTCATTTCACAAATACTATGACAGCATTATGGACTGGTGAGAGAAAAAAACCTACTACTGGGGAAAAAATGTTTGCTGACTTTGTCAGTTCAGTGTTGGCAATACAGTTTTTAATTGCCTTAGCAAGTTTTTGTTAGGTGAAAGATAACAGCCTGCCAAGTCTACAGAGTAAACATTTTGTGTTGGTCCACCCACAAAGCATTCAAATAAGAAACTGGAGCTTATTCAGTGTAACTCAGGTTTAACTATCTAATTTTCGTAGCCTTTCACTCTTCATGGCCTTTTAAATCCTGGTCTCTTCATGTTTGTTGTCAGCCTCCTGAACCTTCCTGCCTGCTCTTTCATGTTCGACATCTGGCTTAATCAGACTCAGGTTACCATTATATTTGTGAACATGTCTGATGAAGGTGCCTCTTTTATTACTCACCTGCAGTCTGGTTTTAAACATTAACATCTTAAATGTTGATAGATTTTAGCCTCATTCCCCAAACTGAGTATTATTTACACATGTTCCTCCTAGGCATATAATATAGATATTAAAATGAAAATAAATATATATGTATGCATATGTTTGCATCCACACAGCATACACTTTATAGATAGATAGATATGTGCATACTATATATAATGCATGAAATCTTTGTGCATATTTTTTTACTAGGATTTGTCTCTAAATTTGAATATTTCTTCAATTATAACAGCACCTATTGACACATCTGTAAGTTTACGTAATAATCAGAACTGACTTGTGTTGACAGTAAAGCAGCCCAGAAGCTCAGGGCACCACGTAGTTGAGGGCCCTTTCCACATGCAGCTGGTAAGCTGTACCACCCGGAAGAAGACTACAGAAAAATGAGAAGAAAAGGTTTGTCTCTGATATTACCGAACAGGGGAGGAAAAAAAAGTAAGGGTGCAGACAGTATTGTTCTAGGAAATAGAAGAGGGACTTTCCAGAGGAGGTTTTTGGTCTCCTGTGGAAATTGGGGTCAATGAGATTTCTCAATTCAAAGAAGATCAGAAAAGGGTAATTAGAAGTAAGAGAGTCCTTGCACAGGAAAAGCACACCTGAAGTTCATGAAAGTGTAAGGCTGCAGAGAATGGATTTGGGGCTGACAACAGCTGCCTATGAAGGGAGAAGGAACTTTGCTGCTGGTGTATCAGAAAGGAGTTTTGCCAGCAGGATGTGCAGCTGAGGCTGAGATACAATCCGAAAATGGGAGCAGCTGACCAGGAGTCACCAGAACGCTTTCACCATTCTGAGAAGTGTGTGTAGTGGTAAGTGCTGCAGGGAGTTCCCTGTTCTCTCTCTCCCTCCCTGATACATACCCCTGATGCTACTGTTAGTTTTTGCCCCTGAACTGTACAGAGATCTCTAAAGTCTGGAAATCCCTGCAGTGTGATAAGTCAACCAAAACAACCCGTATGTCTCTATCTTAAGACTTTTGCTCTTCTTATAGTAACCTGCTTGGAGAATACAGTAGCTTGTACATGAGACTTCAATCCTGTTCCATTTCAGAAGACACGAGTGCAATGCTTTACTAGCCAGTACTGAGCTACATAGTTTCTTGGTCTCCATCCCTCAGGAGAAATCTGATTTAGGACAATTTGTCAAAACTTTGGCTCTTGTTATCATTTTGGACCTGAGAAACTGGCCAAAATTCAAGGGGTTTGGACTGTTCCAGAGGAGAAACTGGTGCAGGAATCAATACTTCTCTCAAACAATTTTGCACATCTACAAGGAATGGACTTGACCCTCTGTTCCTGAGGAGAAAAACCACAGTTATTCACCACATCAATGTCCTTCTAAGTTACCTCCCCATGAGGACTCTCTGCAGGCTTTTCAGGGTTGTGCAACCACGTGCCTGTTGGTTTCTGTTCCTTCTATGCCATGCAAAGGAACATGTTGCAGAGGGATCACAAGTAACAGAAGCCAGGCTAATAGAAGAATCAGATTAACACAGTCGTGTTAGACCTCTGTTGCACATGAGCTAGTAAGATTTTCAGAAGGCAGTGCTTATAAATTCAAGCCTAGTACAATACGCAGAAAGCTGATTTGTTTGGGGGATATAGTTTACAGTCTCTGCAAGGCAACACCTTGTATAGTATGGCTAGACCACTGGGTTACTGTGGGGGTTATCTAGGCATGTTTTCTTTTTCCTTCCATTTATTTCTCTCATACATGCAACCATTAATTCAAACAGTACCATTTTCGTCCCTCACTTCATAGAGCTGAGATTCCTCAGTTGCTTTCAATATGTCCTTGTGTTAATGTGGGGATCAGTGGCACTTCATGAACAGTTTGTTTACCTGACTCCAGGTGGTCAAACCTGCCCACTTTAGCTTCACTGGACTGTCAGTGATTGAAAATACTGAAAGAAGTCACAACTTCAGCAGCTGTCTTCTCTTTTCTATTAATACTATATATAAAGAGATAAGTACACTGTGCACTGCTTTATCAGTTATATCGGGAGTTATCTTCTGATCTTTAATGTGGACACTATGGAGTTTAGTTGGAGTATCTGGGATTCAAACTTAGTCTGGTTTTTTTTTAATGCAGCACCTGCTCAAATCCTTTAAACTGGTTGGACTGTAACGGTCTTCTGTAGAAAATAGCCAATGAGCTATATGGAGAGGAGGGTCACAGGAGAAAATTATTGTAAAAAAGGTTGGACCAGAGGCAGTACCAATTCCTGAGTGTGTGCTTCTGCTCTACAGAGAGGTGCAATTACATTATCTCACTGTCGAGGCTGTGGGTAAATGGAGACTAAGAAATGATGTTTCTCAGAAAAATGGGAAGAGGTGTCCCTAGCTATTACACGTTGCTTGCTGTCATCGTTAATGAATCTTTATAAAGTACCTGGGGATCTTTGCATGCAAAGTGTTACATATGAGCCACTGATAATTAAATGTTTTATTATGTACTTGTTTAAGCCAATGCTAACAGTAACTAGTGGAAAAATCAATCTCTCTCAAAAAAAAAAGTCAGAATAATTGGAAAGAGCTGACTGTCTGGGTAAAATGTGTGAAATCTGAAAAAAAAAGCCCGTCTGAAGAATGTGGTGTGTTCTCACAAATGGGTGGAGAAAAGGAGTCTTTTTCACTTATCAGCCCTTGTATTTAATTTGAGAGATCAAGAATAGAGCAAGCTGATACAGACAGACTGTTTTCTATGGATGTTGCCCTGATAGCAGTCACCACTTAAACTGGATGCAGTAGGATCCAGAATCTGTATTCAAACACATTATGTGTAAGTGGTCATCAGACAACTTTAACATTCAGCAAAGGAGTCTAGTCACCTTATTAGGAGTTATGAATCTTCTCTGAACTGAGGTGAGGCACTTGTTATCCATACCTCCAGTACTTCTGCTTAAAACAAAGAGACAAGTAGAAGCAAGAAACAGGGCAAAATAATAAAAAGTCAGTGACAACTGAGAATAACCCTGACTGGCCCTGGCTTAAACACAGGACCCATAAATTAACATGTGTGCAGGTGCAATTCTGAACGTGGCTTTGTGCATGTGCACACATGTTCAGTGTCTGCCAGACAGAGATCACAGGGAGCCCTTGCAGCTCCCTCAGCCTCTGCTTGGCCCTGGCACCAGTTGAGGATCTAGTAATTGTTTCCCTAAGCTATGCACCAGGTGCAGCTCCCTTGGCTCAAGACTGTCGTTCACAACACTATACTGTGCCCACTTGGGAGGAGCTCACACCCTCTGCACACACCATCCTCAAAAAGAAGACAAGTGAGAACCAGAGAATAAGTACCTCAATATTGAACAAATATGTATCAGTAGCCCTTGCTGGCTTTATCTGTAGCCATTATTGTGTGATTGTATGACTTTCTTTTTAAGATAATTTATTATCATAAATTTTAAAAAATTTCAGTGTAGAATTGGCTGGACAATATACTCACTTGTTTTGCCACACTTTAAGTTTTATGCAGCTACTGTGAGCCTGGGACTGACTGACTGCATCAGCGGGCACAGATTTTAGGCTCACGTTCCTCAGCGGGAACTCTGCATCCTGAGCCGTGGTACGTGCCAGGAGGCTGCCTTTTTTCCCCCTCCTACACGTTCGCTTCATAATATCATAAAATACTTTATATAAGCTAAAGCCATTAACTAACCTTTATCGTATACAGCATATATATCATAATTAATGGGGTTAAGTTGCTAAGCAGTTCAATAGATGAAAACGTGTGCTTTACAAATGGCGGTACCGACCGAGAGGTGACAGGCTGCAGAGCCCCCGCAGGAGCCCGGGCAGCCCGCGCGCCCCGCCCGGCAGCAGCCGCCCGCGGCTCCTCCGCCCCTCGCCCCCCTGAGTCTCGCCTTTAGTCAGGCACCTTTGCTTTTTGTCTCCTCCCGTTGTCTACCATTCACCGGCATGCTAAGCAGAGGAGTGTCCCGCTGAAAAGGCTGTTGAGGAATGACACCGTATGTTTATCACCCAAGCAGCTTTAATCCCGTCATCACTTCCTTTCTCTCCTCTTGCTCAGTATTTGAGAGTTTCACCCCATTTCTTTATGGCTCTCAGGTGCTTCCAGGGATCCTGTTTCCTCCTTCCCTCACTTTCTGCATATCTTGAGGTAGAGCCCCCTCCTCCCGCTCCTGTGCCGCTGCCCCCGAGCACACTTTTCCATCACGTCACCTTGTTACCGCTCTGCCGTGAGGGCTGAGGGACACAGAGGGGTTTTTTTAATCCCTCCATGAATTCTGACATTTGAATATTTTCAACCTAAATCAAAACCAAAAAGTGACATTTGCTTTTTTTCTTGGTATGAATAGTGAGGGGAAAAGGAAATTTTGAAACATCTGGTTAAGTATTTTCAAACAAATTAAAACTTAGTTCTAAATGCAGCTGGTTTCAAATGCTTTGTCTCAAACTGGTATTAAACTGCTTTTCCTTATAACAGCATTTTGCCTTATGGGTGGAATGTTTGCCACGTCTTTCCTGTGGAGTGGTCTTCCCAGCTGAATGAGTCTGGAGTTTTGTGACTTCAGCCCTTCGCTCATGGCTTGCTCAGAGGAGAGTCTGCACTGCATTGTGGAAGATGGCATCTTCCAGGTGCCTGGCCAGGGGACAGCCATGAGAATGGGGATGAGGGCCTGAGCCACTCTCCTCTGAGGTCCCCACTGTGATAACGAAATGTGAGGCAGTGGCTATGCAGAACTGATTTAAGCCCATGTGTTTTAAGTCAGCTAGAAAACCTGAAATGTTCTGATCTGGTTCCATGGATCATTTCAACTTTGTAGACGCTGTGTTTTCTTCCCAAAAAATAGTTCACGTGGAAGATTCCCAAAGGCTTTCTCTTCCTCATCCTAACAAATGTCAGCCTCACACCCAGGCAGGAAGCAAGCAGTGGTGAAGAGGGGTATGGGGACCATTGCCCACTGAGAGTCATCTGGGGAGGATGGCCCTGAGCTCTGCTGCCATCCCAACCAGCGGCCTGCTAGGCTGGGCTGTGGCACCTCCGTGGGGACAGGGATGGGACAAGCCGGGGTCAGGATGGGGCTGTGGTTGTAATGCATCTGCAGCATAGCCTGTGTGGGGATCAAGAAGAAGTCTTGGCCTGGAAATAGCTGTGAGGCAGAGAGGGAGGAACCTGTCCCCCAGCTCTCTCCTCAGGTGGGGAGCAAGCTGGCTTCCAGCAGGCCTGAGCCTCCATTTTGGGGGGACAGGCTCTGGGCCTGGCAGGGCTACACATGCCCTGACAAGTCTTGCTCACCCCGCACCAAACACAGAAGTTGGAAGTCCAGTTTCCTCTATTAAAGGCTTTCAGAAAACCACCATTCTTAATAGCATAGTAATTGGTATGAGCAACCATCCCAGGTCTGGTCAAGAGGGATTTCAGATCAATTCGTGCTGCTGATGCAGAACATAAACAGGGATGAGCACTGGTAAATCTATTGCACAGAACCAAATGAGTCAAATGAGAAACACGGCTGGATAATTTTACTACATACACTGATAAATTCTGTGGTCCAAGGTCCTTGCCTATATTTCAGTTACATGAGTAATACCACCTGTTATCTCTAGAGCCACTGAAAAATGAATGCAGGCAGAGAGGGACTTCCATGGTTCAAATGGTTAATCGAGGGTGCCTTCATACACAGAGCTGGTTCTGGCACTAAAGTATCATCTCAGCAGTAATAAATTTTACGAGAAAGCACTTTTAAGCTCTTATGGTTTTCAATTTACAAAGGACTTCATAAATATTAATATAATCACTGTAACAAATACAGCTGTGAAGTAGCCATTATTCATATTGCAAAGATGTTTACTAACCTGCCAGTGCTCATCCTTCCCTGAGTGGAACTAGTGCCCAGCTCTCCTCACCCTCCAGCCTGTGCTTTAAACCTGAGGCCACATGCACTATGTGCATTTTGCTCTTTTACAAGGAGAAAACAGAGCAGCGAGATACAGTGGGGGCCCAAGTGGTCTCTGCGATCTAGGACTGGCCTCACCATCCTGGTACTTTGTCTTTTGTCAAGGAGTCGCTGGGTTCTTGGCTTTCTCCAGTCTCTTTCTGGCACCTGTGTCCAGCCTCACTCCTTGTGTTGTCTATTTGGGCTATTAAGTTCCTTGGAGAAGAGGCACTGTTTCACAGAATCACAGAATGTTAGAGATTGGAAGGGACCTTGAAAGATCATCTAGTCCAATCCCCCTGCTGGAGCAGGAACCCCTAGATCAGATCACACAGGAACGCATCCAGGCGGGCTTTGAATGTCTCCAGAGAAGGAGACTCCACAACCTCTCTGGGCAGCCTGTCAAAAATGGCTGGCACATTAATGTCTCAGTCAAGATCAGAAAGCCAAAGTAAAGCATTCAATTCATAGTGATATATTAGTTTCTTCAGAAAATACTTCAATTAGAGCAGCATCTGTGTTCAAGTGTTGTACCTACCAATGAATACATGTGACAGTGACAGCCATAGCCCAGAGACCTTACAGGCGGTGTCATTGTTCCCATTACACATATATATGCAGAGAACCTGAGGGCAAAGTCAAGGAATAACCTGATCTAGTCCATGCCAGAATCGGTAACCAGCACTCTTCAAAAACGTAGACAAAACAGCACATCTTTGATGTTTTAAACCACAGATCATCCTCTCAGCACTGTGGACTTTTTTTGCTTCCTCTAATTATTTTTACTATTATTATTATTACTGTTGTTGTTATTAATTCTTTAGCTTAATTAGATCATACTTGTTCTTTCCTCCCCAAGAGTCCTTTTCTTCGGTACTTCAGGACTGACCTTCTCTGGTGCTGTAGAAATAAGGAAGAATGTATTCCTCAGACTACCTTCCAATATAACTTTTATTTCATGCACATGAGGCATCTCCATGGATGATGAATATTGCATGTTTTTTACATATATGCTAAAACGCTTTGCCAGAGTAGGATCTCAAGAAAGCTATTTACAATCCTTGTTTTAATGAGTGACCATTTCTTCTTTCATCCAATTAAATTTTTAGTGCACTCTTGCACATTTGTCTTCAAATGTAACCAGAAGGGGTATGATTCACTATATATAATTTTATATGTCCAAAAGTTAGACATCTATTTGAAACTAGTTGAAAGTAATCAAGGTACAATTGGTTGAAGTAAGACACTTTTTCTCACCTTTTATAACTGTTTTGAGAAGGATGAATCGCTTCATATGTTTCTATGCATAAATGTGATAAGCACTCAAAGTTATGCAAAAAAAAAAGTTATATGTAATTATGAAACTCGTTTTAAAGTAGTTCATAAGGTCACCTGTATATAACTTCTACCTGTCAGCAAAAATGAATGAAAATCCAAACGTGTAGAGCTGGCTGCGTGCATGTAGTGCAACCTAGTGTGAATCACTGAATATCTCATACAAAAGTGCACCTCTGTTTACTTCTGGGCTCTCAACTCGTGCTATAAGCGGTACTGCTGTGAAAGCACAGGACCATCTGCTTTACTGTAATGATTGCTAGATGAGGGTGTGTAATAAAAGCCACAACCTAGCCTGCAGGCAACCCCAAAAATTTCGAACAGTATTTACTACTCTACAGTTTTTCATTAACCCTAGGCACTACATTCCATAACCAGGAAAAACACAATTTGATTGCACAGACACAAAACAGCATTTTACCTGCAGAGGGCATGAAAGAGCTACTGAACAGCACAGTGTTTTCTACAAGTTTGATTTCTTCCACACTATTTACAATATTGTAGTCCTGAAGATCCTCTGAGGATCCGATTGCTTTCTTAAGGAAAAAGACAAACCTAAAGCACATCAATTTTCAGATTGATTACAGAGGATATTTCTTCATGACAATCATGGACTAGAAATCATTCTGGCATCCTCACTGAATCTAATGGATGTCACTTCTCTCTGAGATTTTATTTCCATTTTACTTCACACTCAAAATCACTTTTAAAAAAAAATTGCATACAAGACTGCTAAGGATGAGCTAATGTTTACCTGTTACCCACTTAATGCCACTTTGAAAACTCCTAGCCATTCATTAATGCTCACTAGAGTCACTGACTGCATCCAGCAGACTGCAATGCAGTGATTTCCTAAAACTGTTCTGATGCTTATAAGGCTTTCATCAAATTTGGCTTAAAATGAAAAAAAAAAATTAAGAAAAATAATTGAAGTTTGGTCGCGCTGGTTGATGAGAAGCTGAACATGAGACAGCAATGTGCGCTTGCAGCCTGGAAAGCCAACCGGATCCTGGGCTGCATCAAAACAAGCGTGACCAGCAGATCAAGGCAGAAGGTCAAGGGAGGTGATTCTCCCCCTCTACTCTGCTCTTGTGAGACCCCACCTGGAGTACTGCGTGCAGCTCTGGGGCCACTAACGTAAGAAAGACATGGACCTGTTGGAGCAAGTCCAGAGAAGAGCCACAAATACAATCAGAAGGCTGCAGCACGTCTCCTATGAAGACAGACAGAGACAGTTGGGTTTGTTCAGCCTGAAGAAGAGAAAGTGATGGGGAAACCTTGTAGCAGCCTTACAGTACCTGAAGGGGGCCTACAAGAAAGATGGAGAGGGACCTTTACAAGTGATAGGACAAAGGGTAACGGCTTTAAACTGAAAGAGGGTAGATTTAGATTAGGTATAAGGAAGAAATATTTTACTGTGAGGGTGCTGAAGCACTGGAACAGGTTGCCCAGGGAATGGATCCTGGAGGTGTTCAAGGCCAGGCTGGATGAGGCTTTGAGTGACCCGATTTAGTGGGAGGTGTCCCAGCCCATGGCAGGGGGGTTGGAATCTTTAAGGTCCCTTCCAACCCAAAACATACCATTATTTTATTATTTTCATTAAAGTATAATTCAAAAAAGCAGTTGAAGATTCACAATTTGAACACAGGATTGTCCAGAACTTGCCCATTTGGTCTGTATTTTACGGTTTTCTGGAAACCTGAAACAGATCTTACTCAGGGTGTGTTTTGAGAGGAATGAAAAAGATCTGCAAAAACCGCTACCAAGAATCCAGCCTGAGGCAGGTATGTGTTGGCAGGAGACATCCTAGCAGATAACAAACACTTTGCCATCCTCCACCCACACAACTTGATTAGCATGAATCCCCATTCTTCCATTAACCCAGATGCTAAGCATGTTTTCCAGCCTCTTCTTTAAGCTAGTCACATCTTTGTTATTCACTTCATAGTCATTGGGGCTAATGTGGGGCTGATGGCTGTAGAGCCCACCAAGTTCAGTACTTTTTTAGCCCACCTCAGTAACCCAGGTTGTCACTGCTGGGAATCAGCAAAGGTGGAGAGGAACCTACTGGCTCTTCCTCTACCATAGGCAGTGTTTGTCTTTAGTTAGGGAAGATCTTTGATAAAATATTGATGGATACCACCAGAGGGTGCATTACTGCCACTATAATGCCCATTCTTCCACTGTAAGTAACAATGATCTGCCGTTGCAAAGCTTTGGGCAAATCCCACACCTTTGATTTCTATGGAGCTGCATACACAAAGGTGCACAATGGAAAGCAGGATTAAATGCTGAAGTCAGTGAAGCCAAATGCTTTAAAGAAAAAATAAATCAACAAAGAGAAGTAATACACCTTTTGTGCTGTGCACTCAAAGCATTTTGCAGCTTTTCCTGAAATATCTGAGTACTTCTTTGATCTGCTGCTAGCAGCCACTCCCAGAAGAGGTAAGAGACACCTCATTTCCTTCCTTCCTTTCCTTATCCTGACCTACCGGTCAGGAATGCAGTTCACCTCTGAGCATTTATTTTCAGATGTATCATTTTCAGAGAGGTTTGCATGTCACAACACACAACCAGGGCTTACTTCACTGCTTACAAAGTCTGCACATGACAGCCAACAGAAGAGCCACATACTATGTCTGACCCTCCCGTGCTTCACCTACTTATATGCCCTTGTCTGCAGAAGGGGCATGACAGTGTTAGAATAACAAATATTCACCTTGTCCTCAACATAGGCAGGACCTAAAATGGCAAAGTTAAAAAACTAGTGCCCCGAGGGTGCAGCTGAGCAGCAGTTTAGGCTGATCTATGCCTGTATTGCTGCAGCCCTATATGCCCCCAGCACATCACTTTGCAACAGGAATCGTTATGTACCTCCTCCCCCAAAGCTGTCCCACCTGGTGAAAGCTAATCACTTCTTGCTGGGTTGGCTTCCAGACAGATTACAATTTTTCAGCTTCCTCAACTGGCTTGCTACACAGCACCACAACCCTCAATGCTAGTGTACAGGAGAGAGGGACAAAACACAGAGTCCAGAAGAGGCCAAGGCTTTTTCTGTCCCTGCAGATTAGCTTAAACCAAGCACAAAATATCCTTGTAGGCCTACTGTGCTGTCACTGCATTCAGTGTGAGTCTTCAAAGAGAGATTTTAAACTCTGAATTGCCCTTTAGAAGTGCCCCTATCACCTCACGTACCATAGGCCTGTGAGTGCTTAAGCTGGAGTCACAATTAAACTCCAAAACATAGTTGGCATTAATCAAGACCACAATGTTCCCCCACCAAATGGCAAGGGAATTGAGTACAGCATAAATACACACTGAAAACTGCAGCACAATAATAATAACAAAACCCCAGCATAAGCAGCATGGTTATGTGTGAGTCAGCTGGAGATGGCCAGAGGGAGGAGATGCCTCGTATTCTTGAGTGGGCTGCAAGGAACTTGCAGTCCCATTGACTTCAATGGGGTTTCAATCAGGCTGTGTCTCTGCTGTGGAAGGGAACCGCTTAACACAGCAACGTGGGGTTCCTTGGTCTTTGTCTCTCGGCAACTCCTGGCAATGCCACTGGTTAGTAAGTGAAAACACACTTTTTTTCCAGTTGCCAGGACTGCAAGCTGTACCTGGATTTGGCTTCTTTCCTTTTCTTTCGGTTTTTGTTGTTTCTGCAATTCTGATAGATTTGCAAATCTGGCTTCT
Organism: Pterocles gutturalis; assembly: GCF_000699245.1. Classification (NCBI taxonomy): domain Eukaryota; kingdom Metazoa; phylum Chordata; class Aves; order Pterocliformes; family Pteroclidae; genus Pterocles; species Pterocles gutturalis. Next base: position 48,392 of record NW_010131803.1, on the reverse strand, counting down.
TGACTAGGTGCTGACTTTACAAACCCAAGTTCAGCTACTGAAGGGGGAGAAGCAGGGCCTGACCTTGGAGCGGCTTATTTCCCCTTCAGTGGGATGGCTCTACTTGCAGTTTGACTCCAGCTAATAAGCAGCATTCAGTGGCAGCCCAGCAGCTGCCATGCAGGAGGTCTGTCCCTTCGGGCAGCTGCTGCTCATCTGCCTGCAGCTGGCAGCGGAAGTGACATCTGTTCTTGGTCCCAGCTGTGAGCAGCGCAGAGGTGCCAAAGCCCAAAAGCCTCAGTTCTCGGTCCAGGAGCAAGGAAGGGTTTCTGATGCCAGACCACGGCCTGGCTTGAAGGGGAAGCGAGGGGGTGATTGTCTCCTTCAACGATGGTGGGCTGGGAGGAATGGAAAGAGAGTGACAAATAGGGAGAGAAAGAACAAGTAACAGAAGTAGGGGGAAGGATGGGAGAAGAGCACAGAAGACAGGGATGGCTGAAATGGAAAGGAAGCATGAAATTTGAAGTGACAAGGCCAGTCTGAGGCAAGGAAACAAAGGGACGGAGGCAGAGTAATAAAAAAGAAAGAGATGCAGAAGTAGCAACAAATAACTGTCCAAGGGAGGCAATTATCTAAAAGGCTGATGAATAGGGTGATGCCTTATCGAGCTGCCATCTCAGGTGCTACTGAGCCTGGACAGCTTTCCCACCCACAGCCCGTAATGCCATTCAAGGGGTCTCCCCTGCAGATTTTGCTATCTGGAGGAGCTCTGTTATATTCTCTCTTGCCTCCTTGCTTCTCCATCTTATTTAAATTCGCATAAATTTTTGCTTGTCCAAGTCTCTTAGTCGCTGATTTATCTTTGTAACTGTGTTATAATTCAGTGTTGTGGCATTTTAAATGAATTATAATTTCATTTTCTGAGACAGGAATATGTGCAGGATGAAGGACAAGATCCGTTTCAATCTAAACGTTGAAAAGCATACTTAAATTAACCTGGAAATAAATATATAACAAATGCCACTTTGCTCCCCAGGTTGGTGTATATAAGCCAAGTATATTCTATCATAAATATATTTTCATAGTTAGAACTGTTTATTCAGCACAGGCACTGAAATCGTGTTTTTCCAATCTCAGAATGAATTGCATATTCCTGGAAGAAATAACCAAGGAAAATGTATATTCAACAAGTGCTTGACAGCCCTGTCAATCAAAATCAAATTACACTGGGAAAAATGCAGTGTCAGTGACTGCTTCTTTCCTTTGGTGCTTGCCAGAAGCACGAGACAAAATAAATTGTGGTAAACAACCGGGCTGAGGAATGGGCCAAGGCAGACAGACATCGTAAAAATTTACCAGTCTGAAGCTCAAAGGGCAGGCATTAGAGGCACAAAGATTTGAATTCATGTTGATACTTTGCCTTGGTACCTTACTGGAGGCACCCAGAGCAGGGCATTAGCCATCGAACTGGGTGCCATTACAAATTATTTGAAACCAGGTGCAAAAGATTGGATTGATTGAGTTGGGCAAGAATAATAAAAGCAGCTTCTTAGTTTCTCAGAATTCAGCCCTTCAAGATTGGCTTTAAATAATGTAGTTATCGTTGAAGTTTTTATATCACAATTATGTATAAGATATAGATAAGATAGATATTTATATCTCAATATGTCATAACAGATTTTCCCAATGGGAGCCCCTAAAGATACTATTCTTTTTACAAGTCTCAGCAGCTCTCCCTGTTTCAGTGAGACTTAGTTGTGGGTTTAATAAGTGATCTTTGAAACAAACAAGAGGAAATTCCTCTGAATACCATTCTTTCACTCCTACACAAAGAGAAAAATCTACCATCTAGTAAACTATGAATCTGACTGAGAGAATTGGGGTTGTTCACCCTGAAGAAGAGAGGGCTCTGGGGCGACCTTGTAGCGGCCTTCCAGTACTTCAAGAGGCCTACAGGAGAGATGGGGAGGGGCTTTTTAAAAGGGCATGCAGTGACAGGATGAGGTGTAATGGATTTAAATTGGAAGAGGGCAGATTTAGACTAGATATTAGGAAGAAATTATTTACTGTGAGGGTGGTGAGACACTGGAACAGGTTGCCCAGAGAAGCTGTGGATGCCCCATCCCTGGAGGTGTTCAAGGCCAGGCTGGATGAGGCTTTGAGCAACCTGGGCTAGTGGAGGGTGTCCCTGCCCATGGCCGGGGGGTTGGAACTAGATGGAACTAGATGGAACTAAGGTCCTTTCCAGACCTAACCATTCTATGGTTCTATGATTCTATGAATCAATCAGCCTAATAACTAAATACTCTTTTTTTTCTACTCAGACAGGAATAAGACTAGTGCATCTGTCATATGGACCAGAGAGAACAATCAGAAATCTTAAAAAACATAAGGTCAAGGCATTACAGATATGCTGAAGGGCTCAGTTCATCACATAAAATACAGTTTTTCCAACTACCAGCTGTTTATGTATCCAAATCATCAGAGCAGTCACACTGGGCCAGGTCTGAGGTAGCTCTCGCCCAGAATTCTGGCTCCTGCAGGAACACTGTTAACGAGCCTATTCCTGAACCCCAAAACCTTCCTTAGCAGGAAAAAAGGGAAATGTGTATTGTCTGCACATCTTGGTGGATGCTTGATGAGATGAACTAGCATTTTGCAGACCAGAGTTATGGATGAAGAGGAAGGAGATACAAGATAATAAATGCTTTTGTGTATTTAGAAGTAAATGTGCTTTTTTCAGAAATAAAACCTGAACAAAAACCAGTGACCAATAAGAAGTGTCCAAGACAGGGAGAACAGAGCAAACAAACTATGACCCTTCTCTGGGGGAGTGACCTACAGACAGGAGAAGTTGCTGGATCATTGGACGGTGCCAAGTAATCCAGAACCTTACGTGTCTTTGGAAGCTTCTGTTTGGATGGCACCTAGAACAGCATCGTGGAGATGGTGAGGCTCTAGTGTCACACAGAAATACAAATCTGAATCCACCAAAAGCTTTAAGGCATCCAGACATGTTTTGTGTTCTGCAGCCTATATTAGTTATCAAGATGAGCTAAAAGCTTCACTGTGATATTTTAAAGTCAACTAGAGTTATGCCACCCATTACAGTAGGGTCATATCTCACTTTGTTTCTCTTTGCTTTTTGGTTTGGTTTTGGTTTGTTTGTTTGTTTTAATTCCACTGTCTTGTGTCTTTTTCATTCTTTCAGCCTCTTCAGAGGACCATCAAATCATCTTTTTCAAGATGGGTAGCCTGGAAAGCTAAAGAAAAAAAGATTTTAGCTGGACGTTCTTCTGACAACTGATCTAAGAAAAATTAAGTAATTTAATTTTCAGATTTTGCATTAAGTGAGTTGGTTTCAATATAGAAAACTAATTCGCTCAACTTTGCAGTTACGAGAAGCATTTCTAGGGCCATATTCCATATTCTGTTTTCTGAGGAACACTACCCAAGAAATACAAATTAGAGTGCTTGAGGAGTAAGGTAAGCAAGGCTGGCAGAGTCTGAGCTTTTATTTACTCTATGTTATCTCTGTCCAAATGTTCAAAGCACTATGGGTGGTGACTGATTCACTAGTTAAATTCAAAACAGCATGTGTGTACAAAAAGCTGCCAAGTTTCTCATGTATATTGCTATTTGTGAGAAGCTATGCAAACTCAAAAAACAATCAACCAGTTTCTTAATTTAATTTTATATCTTTATTCCCATTGTAAGTATTAACAATTACCCAAATGACCATTTAAATTTGGTTTGGATACACAATAGCATTAATCACAGTCCAGTTTTTTTGTTTGTCTGGTTGGTTTTGGTTTTTTTTGTTTACTGTAGTTCTAGTATTTTGTGATCTGTTTTAGTAGTTCTGTTGTTGGTGTATTTGTTTCCAGCAGAACAGATTTTTCAGTGTGTGTTTGTAGATTATTTTAAAAGATAGTTAACGATTAAAAAATCAATGATGCAATGATTAACAGTACATTAATAAAGCTTATTATCTTCCATTTAACATTAGTACTAAGTATGTTTGATGACCTGAGACTTACTTTTTGTTGTGCATTGTCTCTTCGCTTTTCAAAACAAGTCCATAAACAACCATAATATAATTTTTCATTACAGCATTTCATTGCAGTAACATTTTTAATTGGATTGAAATCCTTTTATGAGAACGAGGTAAGCAAAATAACCCTACACACTAAAAGGTTCTGTTTAAGCAAATGATAAGTTACACACAATCCAATGCTAAAGCAGTATCACAATGTACAAATTAGAGTGGATGGAAAACAAAGGATTTCCTAAATTCACTTGCTTATTATTATGTGTGGAAAACACATCACAGATTGTATTTCAGTCTTCAAGCGAAGAAGGGTCACAAAATACAGTCAAAGAGACATCTTTCATCATGTCTCTTAAAAGCCTGTGAGACAAATTTCTTCATCAAATTAATTAATGTAAAAGTGAATTCAGAAAACTTATTTGTGAAAGCTGTCCTGTTAAATTATGAATACCAATAATAAATTCTTTAGTTCCTCATTTATTTGCATTCTCCACATATGAACAGGCATGAATATATATATGAATAAAATATGCCTATTGTATAGCCATACACAGAGCTAATATAAATGCTTATGTTGTATGATGACAGAAAAGGACAAATTATTAATCAGAGTAGACAGGAGAGAGAAGCAAAGAAGAAAGCAGACGATGCATGAGAACTTTGTTAGTTGTCTTAGGATGACCTCTGTGTGGAATAAAATGTGTGCTTTGGATACAAAACAGTCAGCTAACAACTCTATTTTATCATGTTATGAAGGAAGTTTGGGATCCACATTGGCTTCTAAAAGTGATTTAAAACAGAGCTATAGAGAGTCAGGTGAAGGAAAAGAGGAAGGGGACTGAGCCCAGATCATGCTATCCTAAGTTTTGTCTGAGCACCAGAGGGAGTGGAACATGGTGGGAGTAAGGGAAGAAATTCTGGTTTCAGAGGGAAACTTGCTGAACTGACAGTGCTCTCGCTCAGGACAGACTGAATGGGGGGCCCTTGGACACTTCTGGTGGGGATGCTTCTCTAAGACCTTATTCCAATCATGGCAGGTACGTTAGACATTAACCTAGCCCCTTCACAAGATGTGGGAAAGCTGGAATTCCTGAGTCTGACGCATAAGGAGGGATGAGTGTTTTCCGGGACTGTCCTCTTCTTGTATTGCTCTTAGTGGTTGTGACACCTGGATATACTCCACATAATAACAATTCATCATTTTACCTTCCTGTCCCAACTTTCCACACTTGAATATGAATAGCATGTGTTTGAACTCATAAGACTCGGTTCTCTTCACTACTATTTAATACATATATATTCCAACCAGAAGGAGAAGAAAATTGTATTATAGATGAACTAACAGAATCTTCCTATTTCTCAATCACCTACAGATTGGGCTGCAAAACATTTTTTCGGTCTTAGCTCTTCCTTTAAGCATGCATATGCACATACATACAGACACGTGCAAACACAGAGTGTGTGTGTAATACATTACTCAGAGGAGCTATTGCAGCTACTTTGAAATGATGGCACATGGGTACTGGAAGAAGTGTAGCACCAAGGAGTGCTACAGCCAGAGCATACCGCATCCGGAAAACTGGGGTTTAGCACCTCACTGCTCTGATGGACATCTTGTCTTTGTTTCTATGTTACCTTCATTACACGGAGGATGGGGACCTGACCTTTCAAACACTTCCTGCAATAGGTGTTTCTGTTGAAGTCAGGAAGGCTACACTGTATAATGAACTCTACATTCACTAATAAGTATAGCAGCAATTTTAAAATAATTTCATATAAAGAACAAGAGCTGTGCAACTGTGCTTTAGGATTATTTGATCTTAAATCAAATTTCATTCATGCAGTCCTAGAGTACAATACACATGCATGGCTAAAGACAAATCTGCATGAATGCTTTGGTGTCCTCAGGGCACCTTTTTAAATGATCAGTACCCCACAAAAATGTTTCAGTATCAATCCTCACAGTATGTACCCAGTTTATCTCAGAATGATTTGTATTTAATTTTACACTTTATACAGAATAATCACTCTCATTTTAAGTATCAAAAATATGTTGGTTAAAGATCTTAAAAGTAAATGTCATAAATCCAGAGGTTTTATCAAAGGGTAAAATGATTCAAGACCTTTGGTGAATGGATGATGAAAAAGAAACATTTCCAAAAGCTACACATGATTTATGGTCTTATGCTACCAACAGCTGCCCAATCAGCTCCGGGTTTCTGTCCTTTATTAATGCCATGATAAGAGCAGCAGCAGAAGTTACTGTCTCCTGAAGCAGCAAATGGTCCTGGGGGGGGAAGAAAAAAAAAAAAAAAAAGGAGTGGAAGATAAAATATGTTAAAAACAGTGCAAAAAGTAAATTTTTAGAATCAGTTTTCAAGTATGCAAAATTACCATATGATTGTTGAAAAAAATAAAAACATTTATTTGCACTTATTAGAAGAAGAACTATAACTTTTATTTTAAGGAAACACAATTTCATAGTAATAACCATTTTTCGATCTCCACTACGATTTAAAAAGCAAAATTATTTTTTAAAAAAGAATGTATTTTAATTGCTAGAATGTATTTTAATTGCCATTTATCCGGAGACCACCAAAACAGAACCTTGATTCTGTCACTTGCTTCCTAACTGATTTTTAAAATCTAAAAGGTCAAAATTTTAGGTTTGAAAACATTGGAGCAAAATTGAGAATTGAATTGAGTAGCATAGTTAAAGACCTATAACTTTAAGCATCTACTGAATCCCACCTGTAGTCTACAAACTACTTAAACTCACAAAGGCATTTAAGCAATGTGACTTCAGCAGTTTAGGCTGATCTTTGTATCAAATAACTTTAAAAAGTAGTCTGGTTTTGATAGGCAAGTATAGAGACCAACACAGGAAGAAGTAATAAAATTAGACTTTGATTCTGTGCTTCTAACTGAGCACTCCAACTCACATTTGAAAGAGTCCTTTGTCTAATTGCCAAGTTTTCTTAATTGTATTGACTATAAAAAGTTGGCCTCTTGCTACCAGTAACATTTTCATTTGCACACTGGGAAAATATCAATAGGTGTAGGCAGGCACAGACACATTGCTGGAGAGAGAAATAGGAGGGAACAATTTCCATGAAGCAACAGAGAAAAAGAAAGGTCTACAAAACTCTAGGGAGAATCTAGAAGAGTTTCAAATACAGGAGGGAAGCAACAAAAAGAAAGCAAGAGCTGTTCTCCCTATCCACAATGGATAAAACTGGAAGCAACAAGCTTAAGGGAACTTAAACTGGGATATAAGTCGTCAGGAAAATGTTTTAACAGTAAGGACTGGTACACAATAGAACAGATTATTGGACAGATCAAGAATACTCCATCATTAGGGTCCTGTAACATGAGACCCCCCACACATGTCAAACGAGATGCAGTTACAGCTTCCTGCCTGGCGCAGGCAAATGGAGCAGTCTGATTCTGTATCTTTTCGTGACTGCTCTTCTAAGATGCTGTATCAAGGAATAATTTGTAGATGACATATTCAAGGCACTTGGATTAAGGGAGAAAGAGGAAACGGTTTCAACAACTTATACAAAAACATTATGTTAATCACTGCTTTTTAAGGATAAGGGTACTGCTGAGGGGACTGACCTGTTCAACTAGTACAGAGGGGAGCTGGAGACTAAGAATTTGGGGTTGAAGGAAAAATTGACAGGGGAAAAGTATCCCTGGAACACTCGCAGATATGTAGCATTATATTTGCTACATTATTACATTTGCTCTTATTAACTTTTTGCTATATGCAAATTACAGAAAAAATACTAGAGAGATAAACTGATAGAATTGGAAATGGCTAGTTTATACCTGATTCTTTTATCATTCCTGGAAAAATTATATTTGCATGTGACTAGATTTTTATCCTAAAAATGATCAAATAAGTAAGCTGTTACAATTTATAAATCTCCAAAAGACTACACTCCTCACAAATTCATGTTATATATTCTAATATGCAGTAAAATTATTAGTGGTCTGAAAATTTGCCTTAGAGTAAAAATGTTCACCATGGCTGTGTCTCTTGCTGTTTACTGAGTGACACCTCCCATGCCGTTAAGCAAGGAGTGGGGAAGTGTACTCGGGTCCTGCTCCTCCAGTACCTTTCGTCATGGACCAAGGGTGCAAAAAGGAACTCAGAATCCACTACTCCAGTTTGGTAGGGGTTTCACTCCCTCATTTCCCATGGGTATAAATTGCTTCTGCTCAAGGAGAGCAGAAGTCACGTGCATACACCCACTCAGACGGCAAACACTGCAGTTGCTTTCAAGATCTAGCAGCATATTTCTTGATATTCAGCAGTGCTGATCTCTTTGCACCCCTCATCGCTTTTTGTTAAGTTTGTCTCAAGAAGCACATCACAATTACAGACACTGTTTTCCAAATGGGCTTCCAGCCATATCCAATGTTGGCTGGAGGTGCATTTTTTTTTTTTCTCATTTCACAAAAAAAAAAAAAAAAAAAAAAAAAAAACCACCTGGCCAGGAATGCTCTTAATGTTTCTCCCAATAAATCTTTCCACATCTTCTGTTGGTTACTGGATTCAGTACACATTCCTCTGCAGTAATAAATTATTTAAGTTTTTGAACACAAAAGGAAGCAAGAGAAAGAAATTTAACTTTCACAGAAGAGACTGAAAGTGACACCATAAGATTCCTTTAGACTGAAAAATGCTTTTTCTAAAGCTAAACCTAAGGCTTTAGTGCTAATTTCCACGTTCTGAAGGAAAGAATTGCAAAAACGTATGAGTAGTATTTGTAACACAGGCAATGTGGCACATTAATGTGTATAAAAACCTACATGCAGAAGTGGTCTATAAGCCACACTGAAATCGACTGGTGAATTGTAATCTGTTCAAAAAGAGAAACATAGAAAGTAAGCAGCACAAATTAAAATGCATTTGCAAATTTTACAATTCACTTCTAATAACCTGATTATTAATACTATTACTATAACTAGTCAGGTAACCTACTGGTTCCTTTCTGTCTTAGAATCAATCAAGACAATGGCAGGAACAATGAACTGCCAGACGGGATTGGTCCCTGTAAGCTGTTTGGAAATAACCAGAAGTGTCTTCTTTAAGTGAATATACATAACTCTTATTTAAGGTAACAAATGTAATGAAAAATATATTCTTAATTTTATACAGTTACAGTTGAGAGTTAAAGGACATCATGAAGCATGCACTGAAGCTTTCAACAGGGCAATTCTTTAAAGTATTTCTCACAAGGGTTACTAATTTTTAGATTTATGCTGTTGCTCCTTCCTGGTAACGCTGTCCTGGCCTGATCTCAGGGTCACCCATTCATTGAACAGTGTCCAGCACCTGGGCCTACAAGCCAGGCGCTGAGTGCAGGAGAAAGCAGTGCCACAAAGGTCAACGGTGTGCTGATTTTAACCTGCTTTATTCTCACAGCCACAGTCTTACTGGAAAGAGGTAGTAAATAATGCAAAAAAACTGGACTCTTCCAGGAATTTCAAAATCATCGTATATCCTGTATCTTTCTGTGAATCAGAACTCGCTCTTATGCCAGGAATCATTATAGTTGTATCCATTGGTCAAAGCCTGTGCATAAGTTATAACTTTTGTTGATCATTTCTAGTCCTTATTATCAAGAAAACAAGAATAGAAAAAGTAATTTTAGCAACTGAAAGAGAACACATTGTTCAAAGCGTAGGCATAATGCTGACTGACACAATAGCCAAGTTATATCTTAAGTATTCTTTCCTCTGAATCCTGCTGGTAATGTATTTAATTTTAGGCCATTGATGTGCACATACACATATATTTTCAATGTTCCACAATGATACTTAGCTTTTTCTTCAGTAGTTCTAGGTAATTTGGATGCCAGAAGTGTTTATGAAGAATATTAAAAAGAATTTAAATGACAGAATTCAACAATAACCCAGGAAGGAAAAAGAATCTTGTGAGTCTTTATTAATTTAAACAAATAAGTGAACACTTGAAGTCCTCCGGCTATACCCTTAAAACACCCGTGTTTCTGACACTGCAATGTTATTTCTGGCAACAGCGCTGATTACAGCTGATAGTGCCTACAGGGAGGCTTCAGTAAGGATGCCAGGACAAATTTAATCTACCACACCTAACTCCATTGCACATACAGGCCTCCAATCCTCTTTTATATTCAATGGCATTGCACTAAATCTTTCAAAAATCTCATTATTAGTTGCAGGAAGTCAAATGATCAAGCAGAACCAGGTCTTCACATGTCTAATTGCCTGACGTGTTTCCATATATTGTAACCACGATTAAAAAAAAAAAAATCAACAACAACAAACCAAAAACCAGAAAAAAAAAACACCCAGGATGTAAGAATGGGACTATCGATACCAATCCTCATGTAGCCCACAAGAGCTCTCACATGTTATTGCCCACCCACTGCTCCATGTTGCAAATTCCAAGCAGAGAACACACTTCAGCATGCTAGTCAGTAAGTGCACATCCATGCACACGCTGGATGGATCAAACATGAATAGTTCTTTCCCCCATCAACAAAATCCTTAAAAAAGACTGTGACCTTTAAATAAGACTCGGAGGCAGTAATGCCTTTAATGGATTAACGACTGAAGTTCCACATGATCAACTGGTGTGCCATGATCCCCTCTAAACCATTGTGATATTCACTCTCTATTCATTCCATCCAATTGACTTAAAATGAATCTCTCATGAAAAAGAAAAACCAAAACCCCCTAACATTTCTTGGCCATCAATAAATAGAATTTTTTATTGTTTGAACAGATGATTAACTACATTTATAAGCTAAAAACAAAACATTTGCCACTTTATATTTATGTACTTTGGAAAAGAAAGTACTCAGAAACACTGCCAACCTTATAAACCATAAATCCACATAACTGCACTTTGATTCCAAAATAAAATATCCACTTTGTCTGTTATTAAATAGTAAAAATATTCCAACATAACCATATTGTGTGCTAGTTGTAACTCATACTCAGAATTTATTTGATGTAGATTTACTGACGGTAGGGGTTTTCTGGTCTGCAGAATAAGACTGCGAATGGATAAAGGGACGGAGTTAAAGTTGTGTTTGGAATATGCAATCTGATATTTTACAAATGTGCATTTATTTAAGAAACTGTGAGGATATCTGAATATTTACTGACATACCCCTAATGATTAATTTCCTTGCTTCAATCTGTTTAGGATTTTTTTCCCCCAGCAGGACTTCCCATACATGCATTTCAATTTACATCTGTACTAGTTCAGTTTAAGCATAGCTTGAAAAACACATACTGCACTTTTTAGCTCAAACAAAAAAAAATGCCTCTACAGGTATTACCTCTGCCTTTTACTGTATCCCTCCAAAAGAAACAGAATGGCTGTGTTCCATTACTTGCACTCTGTTTCACTGTAATACTATTTGACTTTCCATTTAATACCATTTTTAAAAAATGAATAGATCTGCAATGTTAGCCCAGATTATATGTCTGATGGGAAACGTGAAAACATGATTTAAAGACACTGCTAAACTGAGGGAACATCAATATTAATATGGTTATGTTTGTACCAGGAACAGAAAGAGGGCCAGGGCATGCACTGGCATGCCCCCGCCTTTGCTGTTCCATTGTAAACTCGCTCCCTGGCTCAGTTTTGGCTCCTGCCAGCTAACATGTTCCCAGACAATGACTGGGCATGGTTCAGGGGACAGCACAGGCCAGGGACTGCTCCCAAGGGACAGCCGGAATGAGGCCACCCTCTTTTGGGAAAATGAGAACTCAGCCATATGGACATGAGGCATGCTGTGCCTTTTAGCCCTAGGACAAGAGAACCATCCCTGGCCTGTTTTATTTACCAGTATAGATGCAGCCTAAGTATCGCTGGGAAGTGACAGTTGTGCCTTTCTCTCCCTACCCAAATGCATCAAGAATACATAGAACAATGATGAAACACCACCACCCCCCCCAAATGAGGCACAAATCCCATGTAGCTACCACATAAACACAGTAATTTAAAAAAAGATTAACTGCTCTATGGACACCTTTCCCACCAAAACGGAGAAGGAGAGAGGGACAAACCACACCACAAGACACCACTTGTGCTGTACTGCACGTTTCTGGCACCTTATGGCAGAAGGCTGGAGCCATCAGAAAGACCACGTGATGGAGCATGCCCACTGCTCCCGTTTGCAGGGTGGGTTTGGGTGCACACCAGAAGTGGAAAGGGCTGAAATAGTCTGTGTTCAGGCAAGCATCTTGCAACAGACTAAATTGGCAGTACAAGAGGAGCTGCTGTTAATTTAAAACTCCATGAGATGCTGCAATTTATACTAAGGCTTATATCAGGTGCCTCCAAAACTTGCCTCATGTCACATACTGACAGCGTTGTATTTGCGCTCAGATAAACTCAGTAGAGAATCTAGCTTTAAAAACCTCCATGCCTGAAATTTTCTTCTTCAATTAGTATTTTTCATTTAAAAAGATAATCTGAAGAAGGACTGAGGTTCTTTCACTACTAGATCAATCATATAACATGGTTTAGTGTTTAAGCTCATCAGGAGGAACTCTGTTAGATTCATGAAGCAGCATTTTTTCCTACTCAAGATACGTAGTGGCATGCATCTATGCATTAAAGCAACCTCCATTTCTGAAACAGTACAAATTAATCTGAAGTCTCCTTTCTTCCTAAAATGCTTCCACATTGCATTTTTGAATCCACATGCCAAAGGATCTGTTGATAAGTGACATCTCATGCATAATATCAATGCAGCAATTTGCCTCAATAAGAAGACAGCTATGGAGATCATTCTAAAAGATAAGAAAACAATTTCTCTGAATATTTTTAGGGTTTCCTTTCAAGTAATATAGAAGTAATTAAAGTAGCATTTGAGTTCAGAATAGGTAGCTGGGTTCAGAATTACTCCAGCAGGTTCACAGTCCATAAATATGTGATGCTGTACTGTCTCTCTCTCTCCTGGACCATTGCACAGCCATGCCTCTTATAGTTTGTCGTAAGAAAATGGAGCACTATCAACATTTATAATGGCTGTGTGGATACACTGAGGACAGATAGTAGGTATTTTAAATCTCCTTATGTCCCTAAAGCTATTGCGTGAATCTTCTCACCTCAGACTCACAGAAGAGGCGTATACCTACACCCTAGTCCGGACACCTGTGGAGCAAGTGAAAGATCTGTTCTAACTTTCATTCCAAAACTTGCTCTTTTTTGTCTAAAAAAAAAAAAAAAAAAAAGCTTGTTCTCGTTTGTCTAAAATAGACAAACAGTGTTTGGAAAAGACACGAGCTCGGTGCCCACCCCTCTGTTATCTGCAGACCTAGGCTTTGTATTTCCTTGTTCTTCTCCTCTCCAAGTCTTTTTTTCTCCCTGTAAGAAAAATTGTTAGCATGATCACACTGAATAATCAATAAAAAAATCCTGAACCAAAAAAATTCTGAAGAGTTTGTTATAAAGAGCATTTTCAGCACATCCAGTCATTGCGGCTTAAGAAAGTTTTCATTCAGCGCTTATTTCTATCTAAGCTCTTGGCAAGAGTGAGCATGCCAGTAGTGATAGCATAACTGAATGTCAACCATTTTTTCCCTCTAGGTTGTTCAAAAAGCTACTTAATGCTCGAGCTAGCAGCCAATTCAGCCACCTGTATGGGACTGGTACAAAAATACTGTCAGAAATAAGCCATTTAACAGATGTGGTTGTCTGCAAAAGTATATTACATGTTTCAGGTTTCTTAGAGGTGGTCTCTTAATACAGTATGTTACGAAATAAAACTATAATATGAAATGTATTCATGTTAATGTACAGTAATGTACATTACTGTACTGCCTACAGGCCCTATGAGGTATCACTCTGGTAACCTTGTAAAACACACCATAAGGGTTTTTAGGGGAAGGAAAAAAATGTTTCTTACTATCAAAAATATGAAAAGTGAAATGCTCCTGAGGCACAAAGAGACTTGCTTTCTCCTCTGACAACCAGCACTGCAAGCTGCTAAAAATCGAAGGATCCTCTGCTGCCTGTTCCACTGTGAGAGTCTATAAATACTTTGATGGGCTGCAGTGTTAAGCTTTGCAGGCAGCCAGGAATACATAGCAGACCCACCACACACAGATACAGAAAAAATGGGTTAAGTAGTGCTGGCCTCCTGCAAAACATAACACCCCAATCATGCAAATCATTTACAGACTGTTGCAGTACACCAGGCACTAAGTGAAGATGGAGCAGCTACAGATCACGTATGAATGCATTTGACACATAGCGCTAGAAGCAGAGCAAAAGTGGTTCGCACAGTTTAGCTGGTCTTCTCCTATTACAAACTGAGAAATACAGCACTTTCAAGCTCAGTTTCACTGATGACTAGTATTTTAGCCCTAGGCTGCAGTAAGTAGGAAGGCAAAAACATGTACATAGAAAAGATGGAGAGAAGTGGTGGGGGAACAAGCCAGGAGAAAGGGGAAAAGAAGAAATGACAGAGATAAAAGATTAAGTACACCACTACCTCAGTCCTCAAAATATAAAAAGACCTGCCATTGCTAAAGATTGGGAGAGATTACTATCAATGCCAGAGGCTCTATCTGATAGGCAAACCGTGTCATATACTGCAAGTAAAAAAAAAAAAAACTTCAAAGAACTGAGTAGGACATTTCTACCCAGTGAGATGAGGTCATCAGTGCAATTGTAAAATTGCAAGTATGTATCACATATCTGAATGTTTTGCTTTACTTTCAGAGAGCTATGACATTGTTACTTAGGATCTGACAAGACCTACCTAATGGGGACAGAGAAAACAATACGGCACTTCTTCACATAAACATCCAGCAAGAGCAAAAAAGTACATATTTTATGGTAAATTTAACATAGTATATTTCAATATTACAGGTTTTTCCTTTCTGTCCCATATGACAATATAGATAGGTTGTTGCACTTCTCAAGAAAAAAATGTGCACAGTAGTTTGCAAACATCTAAGTTGCTAATATGCAGGACAAGACATGAAATGCTGTAGTTATCACAGGTTACAGAATTTTGCATACAAACGTGCAGGAGCAGTTTCATATAATTTGTGACATACAATTTGTGATTGTGATTGTCAATGTTATATAGAAATATGGGACCTTTGGAAAGGTCTTTGGAAAGAATGAGCGATGCATTTGAATCATCCTGGGTGATGCTGAAAATCAGTGCCTAGGAAATGTGAGCATTTTTTCCATTCTCTCAGTCTAAAGCACACTTTTCTCCCCTCTTCTAGGTGCCAACTTCATATAGAATATTATGCATAATTGACATCCAGCCCTCTAAAATAAGAGGCATGCTTGCATCCATTTCAATATGTGTTCTGTTCCGTCATTAAAATCTTCATTACATATCTCCTACAGACTGAATAATCTGAAATTACTCAGCTCACAGCTGCAGTAACTGGTTGGAAACATTCTTCTTGATTACAGATAATTTATTTGAGATGGTTCAGAGGAAAAACTGTATACCCTGCTAAATAAAACAAAACTAAAACTTCTACTTTGGGAAAAGAAAGAAACAAAACCCAAGAGATTCTGAGGGGCAAAGTATGCGTACACATGTGCTGGGCTATTGTTCACATCCCAGTCTCGTGGCTTCCAAACTTTCAGGATGATAATATCAGTTCAGTGGGGTAAAGGCCACATTCCAGTCTTGGTTACAGAAATACAAACCAAAGTAACTACAGTACTATAAGCCAAGATGCTTTGCAGTTGCAGAGACTGAAATTCAACTTTAAAAACTCTGTACTTTGCAACAGAAGATCTAGTACCTAACTGTTTTTAAGCTGTTTTCTCAAAATTTCAAAAGCAGCTTTAAAGTAAGTCAAATATCAGCATTTTGGGCAGTGAGACACAGTGAGAGAAAATGTCTGTCCATAAGCTCATTGTTAAGCATTTGATATCACAGATTTCCCTAATCTGATACTCTTAACTGAATCTAGCTAGCTGCTTCCAAGTGGCTCTCAAGTTGCATCATCTCATCATTCTGTGATGACGGACTGATTGCAGAATACATCATAAAACCTTCATGTTTAAGTTACACATTGAAATTTGAAAACATCCTTGAATCACACCTTAGCATGTAAAATTGAATGTCCATCCTACCTCTTTCATCTCATCACTCAAATTCTACTTCTTTGACCATATTTGTGTGATGTTTAGGCATAGTTTATGTCCCATCTCTGACTTCTTTTCCTGTCTACAGATGAGGGTCTGCAGCCTACTGGAAGGCAAAAAAATAAATTCCTTACAATTCAAGACTTTTATGTAAGGCCAAGCTAGTCTACTTTCCCCCAAAAAATAAAAATACCAGACTGATGAGGAAGTGTCCAGAAATGAGACAAAAATTTACAAGGACATGAGGTGACATATCTCCTTGGAGAGTAAGAGGAGAAAAGTCAGCAGGGGAAAGACAAGTTACAACACAATTTATTAATAAAGATTCATTTCCTTCATCCCTCACACCAATATGTCTTTTTAATACATTAATTTTGTATTAATTCTGATTGTTCTCAGCCTCCCTTTGCACAGAACAGGGACCTGTTCCCTGCTCCAAAGCAGTCTTCAAGCAGTAAATGCAATAAGCAGGAAAGGAACTCGCATTTCTTGCAAGCATGAATAATTCTACAAGCAAAAGAGCTCTAAACACACTCAAGTGTACTCAAATACACTCAAAACTGCTGTCACTGGAGAAAGTGTATTTGCCTCTATTTTTTTTTTCAAGCATGTTGCTTTCACAATGTTTACCTACGCACTTAAGAGTGGGCAGTTTATCTGAGCAGCACCCTAGGACATGAACTGAATGAAACCCTATCCAGTATGCACGAGGAAATAATTTCTAAAAACCTTGATCCAAACTCTCAATTTTTCTGTTCTCTATTTCTTTGTCCTCCTTAGTTCATAGCCTAAAGCCAGTGCAAATAGAGCACTTGCCATTGTTTAAGTTTTCAGTTAAGCAATGAAGGGAGCTTATAAATTTTGAATAATTACTCCTAGAGGAAAGATGGTCCTTGAAGTCTGATGTGAGAAGAGGCACTGGGTTCAGAAAGCAGCAGCAAACAGCCTGTGTCTAATCCAACAGACAAGTCAGCGAAGAATCCTAAAAACACAACAGCAAACCAGTGTGGCGAAGTGCTCTCTTTTCACCGAGTGGCTGAGAGGAACGGCAAGCCCCGGACACACCGCACCCTTCCACGGAGGCCTGCGTGGTAGCAAGGGAGGGACCGGACTGAGGGGTACAGTGCGATTTTTAAAGATAAAATTGAAGTTTCCTCAACCCATCTAAATTACTAGCAGGATGACTAGAGCAGCACAAAATGTCAACACAGACTAATCACACGTGCACTTCATCACTTTCTCATCTGGTTTTTGCAGCCCCTAGGTCGCTCATGCTGCGATGTCTGTTCTGAGTCTGGGCCTCCACCTGATCATCCCTCCGTAGCTTGAACCACATAGAGGAATCTCTCCTGACAATAGCTACTGATTAAACCATCACACAGCTGGAGGACAAATAGCCAGTTTCCAAAAAAACAAAAAACCCCTTTGAGTATAAGCCCAGTGATAGGAAGGCAGAAGAGGGCCCATAACTTGTCTCGTAGCTAAAACACGGATAGAGCAGTTAGTACCATTCCTCAGGGTTCACCAGTAAACCCTTATCCTTAAACACAAAATGTATAATCCTTACAATTTTAAGGGGACAGATGTGCTTGCTTTTAGATTCTAGTTTTCTTCTAGGCTATGAGAGTCCAGCTACACCACAAAGATAGAGCTCACAGACGTTTTCATACATAAAAATCAGGGTTTGCCAAGACAGGCTTCTCTGTCTTTCTGTCAGCTAATATCAGCCCAAACCATGCAACACAATAGCCCGTCTATATACAAAGGCACTCAAAATGAAAATATAACCAAGTGATAAAACTCAAAAAAAATGTTTTGTGCTTTTAGAAAAATGTCTGTTTTAAAACTTCAAAAAGAAATAGGGAGCTACAGAACAAAAAGAAGTAGAAAGAAAAAGAATAAAGAAACAAATTTTGCTTTAGCAGCTGGATTAACTGTAATCCATAATTAAGATATTTTATTAAAAATAAAATAGATGAAATATTTTGTTAGCTACGTACACATTGCTTTTTATGAGATTAGCAATCAATGTTAAGCTTATCCTTCAGGTATGTTGTATCTCGAGTACCTTCTCATAATAGGCATTTGATTAAGGACCTATTTATGACAGTTTCCAAGGGCGTGACTAAACACGATGTATAAGTTTACCACATCACTTATTCCTTTAAAATTTTGATGAGGCTGAGAACAAGTGACCAGTGCTATTTTCACCATGATGGGCAATAGTCTTTCCATAAGAAAGGGGACTGCCATTCTTCCAAGACAGTAAGGTAAAAGAGGCAATATTAGCGTCTTGTAGACTGCCTGCATGTGGAGTGTTTTTGTTTTTCAGCTTCCTCTATAAAAGCTGAATATTCAGCTAAATATTACTATTGACAATATTCAGAAGTGATGCAAGAATCACGATATTGGATATTAAGTAAACACTTGTATAATTCACTTGCAGGATCTCTAAAGTATTTTAAAATGTCAATTGGTAATAATATTTAAAATAAACGCAAGAATCATTTAGAGGGCTTTTGACAGCAGTTAATCATTACAGATCCTGGACATGAGGAATTAAATTTTAAATTGATTTTTTAAAGTCATTACTTTTTTTGTAAAAACTGTATTGTAATAACAACATTTATGTTTAAGGGAAACAAAGTAGCTTAATTTTGTTGGGTTCTGGTCTTGATATCCACAGCTACCAAGGAAATAAATCCTTTGAAATGGTGCTGTTACTCAAGTGAGTACACTGGATGACACAGATATGAATCCGAGCACCCACTGTGTGAGCCCAGCTATTACAGCCTGGAGAGCTGTTATGCCATAGATTTGTTTGGTTAAAAAGAAAAGGAACGTAGCTCTGTTTAAACCTATCCAAAATTAAAAACTAGTCTATATCTGCTCAAATAACTTCAGTGTTCATTAAGGACGAATCTCCCGGTGCTTCAACTAGAAAGCACAACTTTTACTCTTACTCTGACTTCTACACTTTTTTTTCCTTCCATCTTCAGTATTTGCTTCCAAGTTTACAGCCGCACTTAGAACTGCATGTATCTTTTTACATGGGCAATCATTTCACATTGTTCATCTCCTCAGCCTGTATTGATTGGATGAATGTGTGGTTTGGCTCTTCATGGACATGTTTTAAAAGTTTCCTCTGGACAAAAGAAGTAATCTCAAACTCCATTTCCACTAATTCCTCTCTTGACTCAATCTTTCTTTTGTCTTCAACAAACTGTATTCCCTCGTGCCTGCTCTTGGCCTCAGTTTTTACCCTGTATGTTCTACTTCCATAAATCTGTTGTCTATTCAGTAAGCAGAACTGCGTCTGCAGCACTATGTTCTCAGTTCTCTCAGTTTCTGATTATTTCCTACTGGCTTCCACACATCCTCTCCTTTAATCAGATCTGACACTAGCAAAAAGGATTTCCTGAATTGTTTAGCGTAACCTTCATCCGAAAAAATATTCTTGTCTTCATGCCTCAGCTATTTTACTCTTCTTATAACACTGATGTTGCAGCACATACTTTTACAGAAACTGCACATTATTATAAAACATACATTAGAAAAAAACTTCCTGTCTTCCACCCCCCTTAAATTTTCAAAGTATTTTTCAAATCTTTGCTCTCTTTACCTGGACAACGTAAGAAAATAGTTCCATTTTCCCCAAGAATACCAAACCTACACATTCAAGACATAGACCTTGCTTTTACATAGAGACTCATTAGGTCCAAACCCACTAGTGGAATCTTTCATAGTGGTAATGTATACACAACATACTAAGGGTGTTATTCTGACTGAAAGTAGAATATCTGATTTATTTTTCAATTTTTTCAAATGTTTTCAATACAATGCATAGGATTCTATTAGTAGGATGGAAATTTGAAGTGTCAATTTTAATTTTTGTGTATTTGTTTATGACCAATCTCAAAGCCTTCTGAATACACACTAGAATTAGAATTAATTTGTTCAAACAAACTCATAAGCGTGGTTGAATAAGGTGGTAATAAGTATCAGTTAGGGGCATTATTAATAATTTTGCAATGACATTTAAAATGACTAATCAGGAAGTTTTGTCTCTCTAAAATTTAACTCAAACATCAGAAAGAATATATTTTAAAATGCAGAGCTATTTATAAAATAAAATTTAATTGGGCCAAAAAAAATCATTCCCAATACATTGCTAGATTCACCCCATGTCATTAGGATGCATTTATGGAAATAATGAGTTGAAAGAGCTTTGTACAGGAATCCTTGTTTCTGCAGCTATCATCATATTGAGTAAATATATGTGGCAACCAAATTCGTATCTGCAGTAAATACTAGGACCTCTGAAGCTGAATCAGTCAGTAGAAGCAATCCTTTAATGTACTTAACTGATAATGTTCTGAGAAAGCTGCCATGAGCCCTACAATTTTCTAAATCCTAGAGTTGGCCACTGTAATGTCACTTTCTGCTGTGACTTCAGTATGTGTTTAAAAGAACCAATATTGTATTTACACAATAGATAATACATAAACTGTAATAAGTTATGACAGGCATTGTATTTCAAGACAATTATAAATTGCCTCTAACAGCTTTATAAGGCATGAGACTAAATACCTATTGAGTTTTACCACCCAAGAAGTGCTGTTTTGGACTGTAATGTCTGGATTATATTACTGATATAAAATAGAAACTTCAAAATAAGGAAAACAGGCTACATATTTATTTGTGAATTATCTCACTGCGCACCAGCTCCAGAACATTAATTTTATCAAGAACCCTGGAGCTATTTGTAATGGCAATTGCTATCATTAATTTTCAATTTCTTAATCTGTTAGGCACAGAAAAACAGTTTAGATGAAAAGAACTAGAAAAGACTCTCATAAGCAGTGCTACAAAGCAGAAGTACTGCATGATTGTGAGATACTGCCAGCACGTACTGTTTATAGATCATGCACTAATATGATCCGATGTGTTAACTTAGAATCTGAAAATAATATTTTTAAAAGTTCAAATTTTCAAAACTAAATTCATGACCAAACGGTCAACATTCAAGAAGCATATTCACATGCGCTCATTAAAAGAGCAGTCCACGTAAGACTTTACAAGGTAATTCAAACTGCTACGTAATTTGCAATTGCAGTTAAGGTTTGTTACTTGTGAAATCTTCTAAAGTTTACTTTTGAATCAGTTCTTTAGCTAGAACTGTAAAAACATAAAAAGCATCACAAGTCACCAAAATAGATTATTTAGCTACTGCCCAGGTTTCCAGTCCAGCCTTATGAAGAGACACACATCCAAGATGCAACATCAACAGAACACAAAGACTGTTGGATGAAACAAACTGCCAGCAAAGACTGTTGGTAATAACAAACTCAATCAATCTTACAGTAGGTAGATACATACTCTCTGAAGTCACACATAACAAAGGTTGCAGTCATGTATTTCAGATGCAATAACTGAGGATAGTTTCCGGCAAGTGCATTGCAAGGCTTTGATGGCATTCCATAAACATCAGCTTTTTTGGAAAAGTATAAATATTTCTGATATGAATTGCTCATTTGTCACAAACATGTCCATACTGTACTTGCACTAGGATTCTAAATCTCTTATTGGCTTCAAGACACAAAGCATGATTGATATGTATCTGTACCTGAAAAATATTTTAAATTAGTCTTGATAAATCATGTAAAATGCATACCTTTGTCTGTACTATAAACAATTTCTACTGCATCTTCAAATGCTAGATCATCAAAAGGAGACACCAGCATGAACAATGTTGTGTTCACCCAAAGTACACTTTGTTCACCACTTCTGCCAGTTGTCTACTCTGTTCTCTCTCCTTTGCAAATTCTGCTTTGCAACTGTGGCTTGAGACATCATATGAAAAGTGAATGAAAAACAGAATGTAGAACATTCTTGTGCAGCTTGAATGGGTGAACTGTATAATCCAATTGCATAAATAAAAGTAGGAATCACATTCCAAAGACAACATAAAAACAAGTGAGAAATCTGGTTTGTATACCAGTCAGAGCTACTCTTTCATATTTTATTTAACATGAAAGGAGTTGAAAGTAACAGTGAACTAGGGGTACATGCATAAACAGTGATTGAACGACAGCAGAATTTACTGATAAGGATTAAATATCCTTCCATGCATATATGCTTATACATTAAACAGGTTAATAGATGAATTATACTAAGAATGAAAGCAACTTTTGAACACAAGACTGCCATTATTTCATAATGATCCCTTCATTAATATTTATTCCATGTGCAAGATCAGAATTGTTTGTGATAGTACTTGGGGGAGAAGGTAAACAACTGGACAGTTACAGATAAAGGATTAACACTGAGTTGATACAACCTCACAGATAATCCCTAACAAACCGCATGTAACAATGTGATCTGATACATATGGAAAAAAAGCTTTAAAATAAAGGTTTTTAAAATATCCTTCTGTATAACATAAGGAGCTCTCAGTGTCTATTATGATGAAAGAGCTATGTGGCTACAAAAGCTTTATTTAAAATCCGACAACCACATTGACAATCTACAAGAAAGTCAGAATTATAAAACCAGGCAATGGGAGAACAGCTCTTAACATAGCTACTAAAATTCACTCCTATATCAGATGACAGGATCCAAAACCACATCACATTTAGTCACAGATTCACAGAAGGACTTTATGACTTTCAGTAGATCTTGGACAGGAAAAAGGTACTCAAGTCCAGAAGTATAACTTTCAAAACCCAAGGACACCTGCAAGTCCAGTAGCTCCCGCATTTTTGACACTATGCTCCTGAGATACTCTGATATAGAAGCACCAAACTGCTAAAAAGCAGAATAGCTGAACCCAAAAGCTGCTAAATCTTTATATACTTTCTCTAATTTGTCTGACTTGCTCTACTCCAACATTACATTGAAAAAAATGGATAACTAAATCAGGAAGCCTGTTTCCCCTAGACTCCCTTTACAGGTAATAACTGAACCTCTCCTTCCCTATGAAGTGATTCAGATCTGATGCCTAATGCCTTGTTTAGATATTGTAGCTGGATGTCCTAATCAAGTGATTGTAATATGGAAACTAATTTTTATTTTTTTTTTTAGATTCCATACAAGACAAAATCTCATTTAGCTGAGAAAAATTCTTGTGTGTGAGAAAGCATTTAAAAAAGTCTATTCTAAAGGCAAGCATAACCTGATCTATCTATATATATACATATAAATATATAGATATATAGAAAAGCAGCAAAACACTAAATCAAGTCTAACATTCTTATTTTTAATAAAAACTGCACTAAATCTGTCTGTGGTAATAAAAGATGACTTATGAAATTATTACTTGAATAGTCACTGAAAACAAAAGCAATATATTGCAAAAAGTGTTCCATTAGAAAACTATATGTAATTCTGTGCCTGCATTAGTTGTCTCCCATGCACAGAAAATTACAATAGGACTTGACAGATTTAAATTGCTATAAATGACACCAAAGAAGAGAAGGGTTTTTTTTTTTAATTTCACTTCTGAGCAGTTGTAATAGCTCCTCACTAAGATAAGTTTGTATTTTCTGCCTGCCTTTGACTTGCAGGTTTGCTTTCAATTTCCCATTTACTTACTGTCTGGGTAAAACTGCTACAGGTTAAGTAACAGGTATCTTCTTAAAGACCTGTGATGAATTTTTGTCTTCAATTAATTTTTTTTGTTTAGAAGCTTTGTATATTATGCAAACACAAGGAAATTCGAATGCCAGGCTATCTGGTGCCAAATATATGCTGGTGTAGCAAAGAAAGTTCTGTAATACAAAGTGATACATTCAAATATACAGTGGTTTAGTACATAAGAATATTACAATTCTTAGAGGAAATTTTATATTTTTACAATTACATTCAATTGTGTTATTTTTACAACTTCCATAAAAAATTTTAACTGAAAACACAGAACTGAGTATTTATGTCTAGTAAGAATTAAGCAGAATTTTAAATACCCCAATAGCAGGATGGAGATAAAGCAAATTAAGAATCTTGAAACTGGAAAAAGTTTCCTTTCCATTCTTCCTTGTGGTCAGTAACAGGGGTGGCACTGCACGAGAAGTCTCCGTTTCCGGTATTTACTATACCAATCTCCCAAGATAAAGTAAACCAACTGAACATTTAAGAGTCCTAACAGCTAGTTGAGCATAATTGAGATGAAAAGAGAAGTTCCATATACTTCAGCAATAGTCATCAAGATATTAATCTCATTTGCATTTGTTAAATGCCCAGATTTAATAAGTGAAAGACAGAGCATATCAGAAGAATGAAACGTGCCTGCCAGCTACTGTTGCTTAATTCACTGGAAAGTACACAGCAAAGCAACAGATGAATGACACATACTGTATGTTGTTCACAGATACTGCCAGTTCACTTAAAAGTTCATTTAAACAAATGAACAAAAGTGCTCTAAAATGTTAGCTACATTATCTATAACTGCATGACTTTATGGAGTCTATTCCCAAGCCATGCCTATAACACCCACTCACTTAGGCAAAGACAATTGCTAATGAAGAAATATTTTTTATTCAGTCGACTCAACCCCTGCTACAAATCTGTATTCAACAAAGCACTTCCAATTTGCCTAAAGTCAAGTTTTCAAGTTGCATGCATACATGCTGGAGGAAAAAAAACTCCACTCTTCCTGTGCCATACCTCAGTTCCCCGTACTTCAAAGTTTGAACCATTTCTCAGTGAAGTTTTTTGGGTACCACCACCTTCCTATACTCCACTCTTAAACTGCTTTATTTTTAAAAGCGCCTTTTGTTTGACCACTCATACTAAGCAGCTGGTGTTATTATATTTTTTTCTAGGAGGAGTATTTTCCTCAAAGGTCTAGAAAAAATTTTAAGCAAGCAAACGCCACAAAGCTCACCGTTCCTTACACTATAGTATTGCTGAAGAAATACCTTCTTGCTTAAAGTTGTATACGTATAATTCCGCTCACCCGCAGATTACTGAACAATATCAGTATATAAAATACACTCTACAAATATTTAAGACTAAACATGTCTGTATATTGACTGTAATGTGTAGCAAATTCAAGTATCAAATTCTTGATTTCTTGGATATAAAACCACATACGATGCTAATAAACAGATTAATCATAGTTTTGTAAATGCATATATATTTCTATTTATAAAAATAGAAGCTTTAAGCAAATTTCTTGAACTAATAAACTTTTGTCTCTTTCATTGAAAAACCTGTTGAGTGTAAGACTAAAATCTGTAAAGAATTGTCCTCTTTGTTTTGTAGCATCTCTGCTTTTGAGCAATTCAAATATGAGACTATACTTAACATAGCAACAAATTAATTTTTAGATGCAAGTAACTATGTGAGGAAACCCATCACTCATCAGAGAACACGCCACCCACCACCTCGTTTTTGATAATAATTGTGGAAATAACCCATCTATTGATTTTTCTGTGAATTCATATGCTGTTCCAAATTGTAAACCTGCATGCTCTAGCATGTCCAGATGGGACAAGAACAGGCACATCTCTCTTTTACCATATCCAAGAGCTTCTTGTGCATTTTCGCTCTCTAGTTTGGTTGTGGAATTTATTTTAAAAGCACCTTTTAAAAATAACTCTCTGTCCTACTTTCTGCTCTGTTCCTATGATTTGTTTACACAAACAGTGTAAACACAGTGGGACTTGGTTGCGCTGTCGCTCAGAGGGACCTGGACAGGGTGGAGAATTTGCCCAAGAGGAATCTTAGGAAGTTCACAACAGGGAGAAATGCACTCAGGGAGGAACAACCCCACGGAGCAGTACAGCCTTGGGACTGACTGGCTGGAAAGCAGCTCTGCAGAGAAAGACCTCGGGGTCCTTGTAGACAACAACTTGAACAACAGCCAGCAATGTGCCCTCACAGCAAAGAAGGAGGCACAGCCCCCCCTTGGCTGAATTAGGCAGAGCATCACCAGCAGGCTGAGGGAGGTGAGCCTTCCCCACTACTCAGCACTGGTGAGTCCACATCTGGAGTGCTGTGTCCAGTCCTGGGCTCCCTAGTACAACAAAGATATCGACTTACTGGAATGAGTATACAGGGATACAAAGATGATTCAAGGGAATGGAGCATCTTTCATATGAGGAAAGGCCTGAGAAAGCTGGGACTCTTCAGCCTGAAGAAAAGAAAGCTCAGGCAGGTCTTAGCATAGAAATAACTGATGGATGAGAATGAAAAAGAAGTAGTGGTCAGCAGTGACCACTGAAAGGACAAGAGGCAATGGGCACAAATTTAAGATAAAACAGGAAGTTCAATCTGAAAATCTGAACACCAGAAAATACTTTTTTTTTTTTTTTTTACTGTGAATGTGGTCAAACGCTGGAACAGTCTGGACAGAGTCTGTGAAGTCTCCACCCTTACAGATATTCAAAACCTGACTGGACAGGGTCCTGTACAAGACCACTGTAGCTTATTCCACTTGTGCAGGGCAGTGAGACTAAAAGATCTCAAGGGGTGCCTTCCAACCTGAACAATTCTGTGATTCTGTGACTTGGAACTACAAGAGAATAATTTCTGACAGTGCCCTAACAGGCATCAACCTGTGGGCATGACTGTCAACATTTACCAGAATATGAAGCAGAACTGGGGGCAAAAAGCCAGTACAAAAGCACAATGTACCTTATTATCATACTTTCTAAGCAGCGTCACTCTCAGCTGCATAATACCTCTCAGTGCACCAGTGAAATCACTGCACATATACCCTCACTGTTCTCTTCACAGACTTTTTGCAATTACCTACCTCTCTTTTAATCTTTAGAACACTATTTTGCATACAGGTGTTAACTCTGACATTTCATATCAAGCACAGTCCTGATTGCTTGAGTGTGTACGTGTTTCAAAAATGTGGTGTTCACAGAGTATCAGCAGAGACACTGTATGTTGCTGAATAATCAGTCTTCAGTAATTTCATCTTACATTACCACACAAATATGTTAAAGTTCCAGCTTTCCTGAAATCATTGGGTATTGTGCTTAACCTGGGCAGAGTTATATAACAGGATATTTATGGAGAAGTTGTTTAACAAATGTCTGATAGAATACATTATTCATAGATGAGGCTTAGAAACATTCACCAAATCAGAAAGTCATAATTACTTTGTATACATTGTGATAGGTAGTTAAACTTAAAAGCACATTATGAAGTCTGAGCAGTAGCATCAACAAACAGACAGTATGAAACGATACAGTTGACTTTAACTTGCAGTGCATACTGTGATAAAATGCTTTTTTGCTAATTGCATTCCCATCACTTCCAATTTTAAAACATTATCTACTTAATAACCAAAATACTACTTAGCAATAATAATGCTTATTGTTTCCACATTCTTTTCATCTTCAATCAAAATAAATTGCCATGAGAAAAACAATCAGAGGACAAAGTCTGTTCCTACCAAGAGAAGATTCTTATCTACATAAATTTTTGTAATGATGAATTGAACTTCAGGAAGCCTTTCCCATCAGAGTTTGCTTTGCACTCAATTTTAGGTACACGGTACCTTTACCACATGCAGTGTTACCCTCTGTCCTAACTGCACTGGCGAGCACAACCCCAGACACTCGCTAGGCAAGTTGGGTCTGTGTAGGCTGCTTGTCTCACTGTAGAAGTATGTGAACAGCACTGAACAGAGCCACCAGCTCCGCTTTAGATCATGCTGCTCGTAGGTATGCTGCAGAATGGCTCAAATTACCACACATACTCAGTGGAGAGCGCTCACTGCACTTTGGGATATGTCAGAAAGTATTCCTAATTATCAATATTTGAGCAATACTACCTGCTTGGGCCAGCCTGCTCAGGGTATTTTCTTTTGACCAGGGACATGAACAAAATAACATCTGGAGGTCTTTTACAGCTCCCACCCCGTGTTTTAAAAAATGATTGGCTGACTTGATGATTCACTGTTGTAATTTTTCTAGTAACTGGCAACTTTCTGTTGCCAATTATTCAAATATCAAAATAATATATTTGCCTGAAGCAATAAAAAGCAGTAAAAATAAGAGTTGGCAGTTATTACTTACATTATAAAAATCTTGATCCAGAGAGTTCATCAGACTAGCAAAAGAATAAACTAGCTAAAAGGTACACTATGCAAAGCATTTAACACTGTTTTCATTTAGATTATATTTGTGTTCAAGTCCAAAAACAAGTGGTGAGAGTGACAGGGATCCATTTTGCAGATCCCGCCATCTGGCACAGGTTCCCTTGGAGGAGTCACAGAACAACTGTTGAAGCACCAGATGCTGTCAAGTGAGACAGGCTACTTCTGTGAGGAGCATGAAGGGCACAAGAGCAGCCAGATGAGGGGCTCACTGGGCTGCAAGACGTCTTCTCCCAAGCACAGATTCTAGATTAGCAGCATCCAGGCTTTTTAAGTTTCACTTAAGCAAACCACTCATTCCAGACCGCCTCTGCTCAGTACCAGAAGCCAAAAGCATAACAGCTGAGTAGGAACTTCTGGGCAGAGGTAAGAAAGTAAGGGAAATGAAGATAATTTAGAGTAAATAATAAAGGTAACAGGTAATTCCATTGCTGAATGGAGTAAGGGAAAGGGACTACTTGCTTATAAAAGGGATGCTGCTGCTGGAGATTAAAGTAAGGAAAAGATAACTACATGTACTGAAAAGGTTGGCTGGCCATGAAGAAAGTGGGTTGCTGTTGTAGGGAGAGGAGAGAGTTGCCTGCTGCTTTCCAGTGCAGGAGGGACAGACAGATGAAGCCCAGGCATAGGAAGGCTTGGGTTAATATTTTAAACCAAGGAACCCAGGAAAGAATACCTCCTGGGATTTTCTAAATTCCGACTTCTTCACCAAGTAGGGCAGCACAATAAGAGAAGATCAACAGAATATTGCAGTTGCTGCTGAGGACCTTGCAATTGCACAATATACATTTCGGGGATTTTACTTAAGACTAGTTCAAATCTGAGCCCAAGATCAAGTATTCCCACTTCAGCAGTTCAAAGGAAAGCTATCCCATAAATCTCTGGTTTCCAGAGAGCAGTTCTTTCAACTGGATACTCTGGGAAGCACTTCATCATCCTTTTGTCTGTCACACACAATAATGCTAGGTGGCAGAGTCAGTGACATGCATCTCCCTTACAAGGCTCATATATGGAGTCAAGCCTTACTTCTGTTTCTCTTCCAGTTTCTGCTCTGTGTCCTTCTGTCCTTGCTTACAAAAAAGCGCCACCATAAAGCCATCAGGAGTTTCCTACCAATTCTGATCCTGCACCACTATTTTGTCAGTGACCAATATAAACAGAAATGTGGCCCTACTACTCCATCTATGGTAGTTACTCCATGAGGACAACCCAGATGAACTGACTTCAGATTTCATGGAGGCACTTTAGTCTCAGGAAGGAGATACAGTTAATGTCTTCTAGGAGTCTCTACCACCACTGCTGCTTTGCCTCTAGTCTGACACCACCCGGAGGTGCCAGAACCTCTGGATAAAACTACATCATCCTGGGACATGGGATGACACAAACAATACATGCTGGACTTTTGGTTGCAGAGACACACAGTCAAAGCCTTCTGCCATGAGCTGGCATCACGATTTCACCATACTTAAATTTTAGGTGCCTACAATTGCGTTCAGTTACAGTGGGCTAGCCCGGTGTGGGCAAAGTCATAATCAAGATCTTTGAGGGCTATTTGCAAACCATAGTCTTTAAATAGTGTATACATAACTCTATATGGAGAATATAATTTTCTTACACGAAGTAATATCATAGAATCACAGAATGGTCTGGGTTGGAAGGGACCTTAAAGATCATTAAGCTCCAACCCCACTGCCATGGGCAGGGACACCCTCCACTAGCTCAGGTTGCTCAAAGCCTCATCCAGCCTGGCCTTGAACACCTCCAGGGATGGGGCATCCACAGCTTCTCTGGACAACCTGTTCCAGTGCCTCATCACCCTCACAGGAAAAACTTATTCCTAATGTCTAGTCTAAATCTGCCATCTTTTAGCTTATGATATTATCAAGTCTTGAAACTGGAGACTCTCACATTACACATGAAATCTTCAATGAAATTTCTACTAGAGGGACAGTGATCACTGGCATGGAAGTAAATGGCAAAGACTATGAGGTCCTGTTAGTCTGTGATGGTACAAGCAGAACATCTTAGCAGTACATTCCATATGCATCAATGCAATATATTATGATTCCACAGAAGTTCCTTTTGTTACACTAATACTAAAACATAACAAAAGAAAAAAAAGAGGCAAAATACTGTTAATATACTTCACATTTGTCAACTATGATAATATACTACAACACTAATACCAGCTGATTATTTTGGAATGACCCACCTGGGACTCCACCGTCTATTCTGCTCAAGCATAGAAACGGCATGAAGACATTTACATTTTGCCAACCTGAATAACTAAAAAGCTTGTCCAAGCCCTGTTCTGGTGCACCACAGTATAAAACTAGAATTTGTCCAGGAAACATTACCTACGATTCTTAAGGAAGAAGCTTCTTATTCTTGCGAGTTTAACCACCTGCATATTTATTTTAATGCACTTGGGTTTTATAATTTTACTTCGCATTTTCAAAGAAGTAAATAGGCCTGCCATTGCTTTATTTCACCTTTATAATCCTGCATTAAGATGCTGTTAACATTAATAATGAAGTCTGTTTTCTTCCAAATTAAGAATTTTACTTTGCTAATCTGAGTTTTTACAGTCTCTAAGCACAGCAAGATTTCTCTTTTGAATAGGATATGCCAGTGTCATTCCAGAACTTGCTTAATTGACACTGAAATTATTTTTCCCTCAGCATCTCAGATAATAATTGGGTCTCCACTGAACATCTTCATCAGTCATTGAGAAATGCTGTTTAGCATGCAATATGAGGAGTAGTCTGGCACAATCATTTTCATAACTGAGCAGCTGTTAGGAATTCCATTTTCTTAAACAGAAGCATAAAACTAGAGGAAATCTCCACAGTCCTCTGTTTCAAACTCTTGCTCATGAGCTATCCACAAACAAGATTGCTGAAAAACTGAAGTATCATTACTATGGCAACATGGACCATAACACTAACTAAACCCTGCTTCTCACATGGACCATAACACTAACTAAACCCTGCTTCTCACAACCAGACATGCAGACAAACCCTCCATTCTCGTAGAGGGACTCCTAGGCTCCAGGCTTCTACCCAGCCTACTTTAAAATTCAGCTTTCTTGAATGTAATTAACCAAAACCCCACATTGTTAATATACACTTGTACATACTAGAATAAGGCACAAAAATAAGTTCTGAAATACTGCAGAATTTCCTTGGCTGCCACAAAGAGAATATATTTTAAAATAACAGCGTTTTCTTTAAAGACCATGATTGTAGAATATCAAAAGGATGGAATAAATCAAAATAACATAAGACAAAAACAAAACAAAAATCAGCAAAAACACCCTATTCAGCCTAAAAGCTCAGCATGAGGTAGAACCTTTCCTCTGTTCCAAGCTTAAGATGAAGAATTCCTCACCACGTTTTCCTACTTTCAAATCTGATCCTGTGTGTTCACCCCTCCCAGATCTTCTTACAAAAGATGACAGAGAGACTAAGATCTGTATCTCCAGATCTGGCCAGACATAGCACTCCCTGGGATGTGTTCCCCCACACAGAGCACCGCATCATTGGGCCTGTCATCAATCACAGACGCAGAGAAAAGAATATAAATAAGCTTCTTTCCAAACTTGATAGCTTGTTGATACTTGAAAAGAGATAAATCACTCTACAAGTCTCTCAGAAAGTGTTCACTTACAATGAAAGCATTAATAATTCCAATAGTATATCTAAAGAGCTATACAGAAGGGTATTCACCTATCCCTGGGTATGGGAAGGAAAAACTAATAGAATGAACAGTTCAAAAACTCTGACAGGCACAATAAACTTAAAAGCTATAAAACACTGCTGGAGAAAAATGCAGAATCACACTATGATCTTGTGAACTGAAGCTCTGAATCCATATGCACTCCACTCCTCCATGGATACTTGCCCCAGGCTACTATATTTCTGAAAGAGAGTGTCTGTGTAGAGATTTACAAATTAACTTCACTTGATTTTCAAAAACTCCTATTCATCATTGCATCATGTTTTCAATGAGGGCAGTTAAAGAAGCTAAAATGCTTTAGCTGAAGCCACTAAGTATTTGCTAACTTGATACTGATGTCAATTCCAGGGTGGAGAAAAGCCTAGAAATTAGGGATCATGGTAGGCCAATTTCACAAGAATTTTGAAGAGAACACTATTTTCTTTCAGACTTTTAAAACTCTTTTCTGCTACTTGAATTTTTACTAGAGGTCTTTCTTCCTCTTTGCTTATACTAAAAACATTGCAATCCTAGTTTCTCCTCTACTGAAAGATGCTGATAATCTCTAGTGAGTGGGAAAGATGGAATACCTAAAATATAATTCTGGCAATTTTATTTCTGTCTGACAGTTTGAGCAAAAAAGAACAGTTTTGCCGTGGCTGCCACATTACCCTTCAATATGCCACGATTAACAAATACTGTTAACAATAATAAAATATTTCATCAATCTAGGAAATAACTATAGCTTAGAAAGTGAGATGTTAAATATAATTAAAAAATAGTATGGACACACCATGTTTGTTTGATATAGTGTGCACTTGTAACTCCGGGTAGGCCTTGAGTGTTTCTGCAGGCATGAGCATGCGTAGGAATGTCTTGTTTCAAAATAAACATTGGAAACTAGGGTAGTAAATATATAATTATCACCTGGATAAAATCAGATGCCTAAAATCTTATTGCCTCTGAGTATAATTATAGTAATAAAAGTATTGCTGACTGATCAAGAAATGTACTATTTATGCTGCAGGGATTGCAAATCAACACTTTTTTTATACTCAGCCAGTTAAAAAAATCCAGTCTCCATTATAAAACTTCATTGGTATATAAAATAATTCACCTCTGGACTATGGTGATTAATCCTTCTGGCTTTCTCCTCCTGTATTATCTCTTTCTTGTGATTTATATTATTGTAATGATAATAAATTCATCAGTTCAAGACAATACTTGGTCTTTACTGGATAAAACAGGTTTATATAAAATGTATGTTCATTGTCCTAAATCACATCTTTAAGATATCTTTCAGATGTAGTAAAACATTGTCTCAGTAGCTTAGAGCCAATATTTCCAAACATGTCTACAGAGCACAACCCTCAGAAACCTCCTATCTTATTTTAAAATCATGTCTTTAATCTTATTTTGCTCAATGTCAATGTTAAAAAAAGGCCTGCTTCACAGTTGCCAAGTGGGGATACATCATCTGAACTGCAAATTTAAATTTAAATGCTTTAGATCTTCCAGAAAGATTAAAAATGTGAGTAGTGTTTTCATCTATATTTATGAGGTACTTACTGACAGAGTTTCCAAATTCCGTCAGTAGGGGCAGAACAGCCTTCTCTCATTCAGAGGTGATGTGAATATTGCAATGCCTTTCCGGTTCTCAGTGGAAGAGTTGTGGGTAGTGCTCTACATGCAATTGACCCAGCTCATAATAATTTTACATTAGATTACTTTTGAGAAAATAGAGGGGAAATATACCGTTTGCTATATCCTTGTTCTATTTTAAAATACAAAGATTCACTCAAATGTCAGAAGTGCAATAATTACAGTTTCTCTGTGCAGCCTATTTCAGGATAGTATTGCATAAAGCATTTTAATACCACATGATTACTCACTTTTTCACCCCACAAGACCCACGGGGAACAGCACTGACAACTGCTCCAGACTACTAGTACAGGTAAATGACTGTGGACCCCATGATCTACTCCATCTGTGCTATAACCTGAGTTCACTACTGCTGCCCTGCTCCTAGCCTTTTTTTTTTCTTTTCGTCTCCTGCAACGTTCACTCCTGTATTGCCCTTTTTCTCCCCCTCCAGTTACAATGTCTGTTTACCCTTTATCCTCTCTTCTTGACAAGTGCCCAAGCTGAGGGGGAGAGTGAGCACGTGAAAATCACTCTACCTCATCCCAACTATTACACATTGTATAACAGCACCAAATGGGCTCAATGAGCTGCAACATGTTTCCTGGGGGAAAAAATCCCAAAACAAAGCCTATGTGGGGTCTATTCAAAGGCTTTCTCTGTCAGCCATAGGGAAAGCTGGAACCCAGGAACAATAAACCATGACAAGTACAGAGCAAAGCCTGGAAATTTCAGGGCTGTAGGTTTCACTAGCACCAACAGTGTATGTACAAGAGGAGAATGATTATAGCTGCATCATTTGGCTAAATCTGGATCAATGCTTACAGAAAAAGAGGAAGAGATGTTCCTGATATTATGTTGACCCTGCCTACCAGGATGCAACTTATATTCCTCACTAAAGAAATATGGGAAAGAAGAATTTAAAATAAAATTTAATTCAGTTACTGTATCTTCCAATCCCAGCTCAGACTGGAAGGAGTCTCCATGAGCACAGGGTCTACCAAGGATCCCTATGAGCTAGGATACTTCGGAGTGGCTGCATAGGAGGTGGTGATAATCTCATACATAAGAAGTATGCCTCATGAACATCAGAACAGGATTTTGCTCACTTGTTGCAAAACACAACGTTAGGACAGGCTACAAGTATTTGCTAAGTAAGTGAACATACCACACAGCTGAAACCGCACTCCATACAGTAAATCTGCCTTCATCTGCTAAGAGAACTATATAAATAAGAACATTTCTTTCTTATCTGGAGAACCATCTTTATGCATAGCCAAGAGAGTTTTTTCTAATCTTACCCAACAAAAGCATCCTATGTTTAAGTGAGAAAGCTTTTGGCCAGTTTTATGTTAATTTTGTACGTACCTTAGTTACCAAATAAAGTCTATTCCTACAGAGACCATAAATTTAGACTAAACACAATGTGTAAGGATATCAACTTGCTTACAGGGCTCACTAAAGCTTGCAGAAATAATAATCATGCTGCTACCAATGATAAAATCATAGTAACAAAAAGAGTCCATTGGACCAATATCAATGGAGTGTACTAGCCAAGACCAATTAACACCAAAGTACCCAACAATAAAGCTCATGCTACAAATTAGCACTCTCTGAGTATTCTGTGCAATGTTCCTATCCCAAGTGAATCTGATCTTTCACATCCCTAATTATCCTGGCAAGTACTATCTTAAACACAGCTATACTGCTTCTAGAAAACACTTACTTGCAGCTCTTGCATATTTACCTGTGGGTAACCACTCCCACCCCCAGTTTGAGAAACACTCTTACAAGCATTCTGGATAATTCCTTGCACATTTTCCAGTATCTATATCAAATACAGAACACTGACAGAGAATCTCTGAAAAAACACTTTGATGATTTCACCAGTTCTACTACTTTTTTTAGGAAAAAATATTTTAAAATAAATTTCCACTTTTTCTGTGACAAAAAACGTATCTGAGGTCTGCCCTGTTGTAGCACTTTAGTCTGTGATGGACTTTGATCTGAGGCAAGAGTGAACATCATTTTCAAAAGGCAGCATGAAGAAAGATCTTGATTTATGAAATAAGATGTAAGTGAATGCTAGTGTGACAACTGTAAGGCAAAAAAGGGCTGTTTTTCAATAATAACCCTGAACATTTCTGTACATTTGTGTATTTAAAAAGATATCGCTCATGTCCCACTTAACCAAGAATGTGTAGGCAGTAATTAGGTACTGAGCCTCCAAGCAGTTTCTCTCAATGTTGTAAATTAATTAATACAAAATACATCCTTACTGAATAGAACAGGAGAACAGTCTAATTCATACTAGAAATAAATTGAAAAGGAAAAATATCCAGAATTCATTACATAACATTTTTTGCCAAGTAGTGAAAAGCTGAAACAGATGGGAATACAAAACAAATACGTGTTTCAGATGAGCTATATCAAGTCACCTGTGCAAGATGGACAAAGGTACTAAAACCAACACAGAAGGAAGACAAAGACAACAATGTTCACTTAAAGGAATAATCTTACATGTAGAGTAGAGGAGGCTGGATGACCATTTTTTCTGTCTCTAATTTCTAACTTTGCGTGTACAAAGAAGAGAAAATATTATTAGCCACTGTTTTTGCTCAGCACTGAACATTCAAATCCAGTTCCAACCTCTTACACACAGTTACATGGAGGCATGAATTCTACTAGACATACCAGCCCTGTTAACCACGATAGTATCACTACAGTTGACAAAACTACCAACTTGCATGCTTTCGCTCTTGCTGTGTCTGACACACAACCTGACTATGAAAAGCTCTATTAGAATAATTAGAAACTTTCAGCAGCTACTTTCTTACACCACTGAATTTTATTCCCACCCTCATTCTTGGGATGAACTATTTCAGCAAAGAGATTATTTTGTTTAGGAAAATTGATTTATCCAAGTGACAGAAAGCCATGTTTTTCCAATTCATGCCTGCAAAGGCAGGGTAGGAAGGTATCTTGTAGCAAAACTTTGACCAGAGTCAAACTTGAACCAGACCAGAGAGAGATGGAATTAAGGAAAATGAGGAAATCATCTGAGTTCACTAGGCCAACTGTTCACTAAGCTCTAGAAAATCCATAATTAACATTTGTTGGTTGATTCTAGGAAGTTTTCTTTTCTCAATCAGAGGAACAAAAAAAACCCCAAACATCAAGTCACTTAAGCTTTCAGCAGAATGTTAAAACCTAAGAGGCTACATCTACAGACAGCTATAACTATCTTTTCCAAATGTTGGATCTTTTGCAAAATTTACACAAAATTTGCAAAACTACTGTGACATTTCCCTTCTCTTCCTGTTACATTTCAGCAAGACTTACTAGTAAGCTAATCAGCAAAATCTTCCATCAGCTGGATTTAATAAATGCATGGTTAGCTGTTATTTAGTAACACAGGTAACTACTTAAAATTGGTTTTGGAGTAAACTTTGGTACGTGGAATTTTGATATACAAACAAACATGTTTAATGGAACTTCAGAAGCTCCCAAAGAGTGCAGTAAATCACCCCAAAACATTCTGAAGTGTTATAAACAAAGACAACTCATCTCCTTTCCAAAAGATTTAGAAACAGGAAATGCAGAAGACATTTTATATTATTCCATAAAAAAATAACTCTCCATGCTACTCCTTCTAGAGAAATCCTAGTTAAAATTATTTTCATAGAAAAAGTGTAGAGTATACCTTCTGCAGCCCTGCCACTTTCAATATGACTTTTAAACAAGGATTTGGTGTGGATTTATGAGAAGGGGCATAAAATTTACTCTGGGGCTACATTATATTGTGAGGCAAACTACCTTTAAAACACCTGAGTCAAATATATAAAGCACAAAGAAAATTCTCCTTTAAATCAGACACATAACTAGTACCAACCAGAGATTGCTGTTCAGAAGCAGGTTTTCACCAGTAAACTCAGTAAAAATTTATCAGTTAAGTCCTGCTGCAGAAACGTTAGTTTTAAAGCAGTTTTAAAGCTGCTGAAGGCTTACTGTCAGTTCAAAACTAAGCAGTTATCAATTACAGACTGCAACTCTCCGAGCAAATCCGCTGGTTAAAAAAACAATTACTCTCACTGAAACTTCAACTTTGCTCACCAAAGCAAAGAGCTTCTAAACTGCACACCTATCACAGTATCAGAGCAATTACAACTGATCATCTCCTCTTACGCACACAGAGGATGGCGTGGATTCTATCAGACTAAACCTGCCCAGCCAGAGATGAAGTGTGGAATCCGAGAAGTGACCCACAGCCTTACACGGGTCTTCCCATAACAAACAACCTGAAACCACGCCCTACTTAGTTTCATTTACTTCACACTCTCCTGTGGGATCAAATCACAGGATGCATTTGCAGGACAGTGTAACAAAATGAACAAGGCTTGGGAGAAAACACGTCACAAAATCTTTTCCTATCTTAAAATATCTCTCCTCTTAGACCCCCATTCCCTAATGAAATTCTAATAATATTAAGAATTTTTTCTTTCCTGATATATAACATGCTTACATAATGTTTTCAGCATAAAATATTTTATCTACAATAAACATAGTATGCTCCATTTCCATAATTTGAAAAACTCTGAACTAGTTTTAATTTCACTGGAAACCATTTCCATTCAACTTTTCAGATAACCAGATCCTTCATACCACCCACTATTGAACAGGTTCTGAAAAATCAGAATCAACAAGGTTTATTTGCAGTAGCATGCATTTATTTGAACCTCAATATTTCAATCTCTTTGCAG
>NW_010131803.1:0-9956 GCF_000699245.1 Pterocles gutturalis | reverse complement strand
AATGCATTATTTTAGGCCGTAATCATTTCAGTGTGTTAGTTATTCATCAGGAAGCAAAATAACAGTTACATTCCTGTCTGACACAAGCATCTGGAGCATTTTATGGAAGGTTTTAAAAATCCAAGAAATAAATGAAAACTCAAGACATTTGCTTCCGTTTTCCTTCTGCCCAAACAGAAAATACCAAGGGCAGATGACCCTTCAGCTACTGCCACTACCTTCAGAAACAGAATTCAGGATGTTTCATCTCTAACTGCATCACGTTTTGCCCTGTTGTCCCATACCTGACATAAGAAGGACTTAAACCTCCAAAAGTTACACCACTATGTAATATACACCTCTAGCAGAGGAGGAGGGAAAATGTTTTAATTAAAATTTTTTATCAACAGAATGAGGAAAAAGTGCACATGACCAGAAGTCAGCACAAGAAATGGAGCTTCACCGTGACCCAGACCAGCCGGCCCTTGAAAGAAGTAATTTACCTTTTGCAGAAGGAACTAACACCCTCTCTTCCTCCAACATCAGCATCAAAAGAGGAAGGAAGGTTACTCTCAACTTCAGAGGAGAAGGCACATGCTGCCCCTTTTAACAACACCAACAATTCTGGTTCATAACTCCATGAGCCCGTAATGATAGTTATGCCCCAATTCCACAGACTAATCCTTGTGCCTTGAGCACTGCAAGCAAGAGCACACCTTGTGGACAAAAACCAGAAGCTGAACTATGGAACTGGTATCTGACGTAGTCAAAGGAAAGCTCTGAAGCCATTTTACCTCATTTTGGATAATGAAAGATCTCACAGGACAAGGGGAAGCTCCTAAAACTGCACAGCTCAGGGAGTGAGTAGACATAAAGGTTTGTCCATAGGCAGCTTTACAAAGCGCACTTCATTTTACTGCTGTTGTTTAAGTAGAGATCGTACATTGTCTCTCAGATATTTTCTAAAAATTTTGCCTACAAAATCCAACAACTGGTCTGAAAAATGTAAGCACAGAACACTGGAATTAAATATACAAGTGAGAGATACTTGAGCACATATCTGCACAAGAATGGAAAAACTGAGTCAGGGAAAAAGTTGAAGGCAGAGGCCCTGCCAAAAATGAGCATTCATACTGCTGCCAGTACCACACAGGTTGAATCAAACTCAAATGTAAACAATCCCACTCTTTAAAAGATTCTGATGGTGGAAACTTCAGAGATCAAAACAGTTATAAATCAAGCAGATTTATTTAAGCACACTGCGAAGTAATGGGCTTTGCCTCTCAACAGAAAGTGTGACTTTTCTGAGATGGTGAGAAATTACACTGCAAGGCTTGGAATACAGTTAAAATATGTAGGAGGATGAATAAAAAATTGGCTTAGGAAAACAACAGCTCAAAGAATTTTTTAAAATTAAATCAAATTAGTTCAGATTGCAAATTCCAGAAACTCTTTAATGGTTATATTTTCCACCTTTTTTTTTTATCCAAGCATATGATAGAAAAATAACTTTCAGAATATACTTTACAACAAAATTCAGATGAAAATCACTATCCATGGAGGTTTCTTATGATCTACATGTCTTTCTCTGAATGACAGGGGTTTTTTTTATAAAATATAAAAATACTTCATTATACTTCTGTTCATCCTAAATTCATGCATTTCCATGTCTTGAGAGAATTTTTACAGTAGAATTT
The DNA here is from genome assembly GCF_000699245.1 of Pterocles gutturalis. Taxonomy (NCBI): domain Eukaryota; kingdom Metazoa; phylum Chordata; class Aves; order Pterocliformes; family Pteroclidae; genus Pterocles; species Pterocles gutturalis. The sequence continues at coordinate 8,280 of NW_010131803.1, read as the reverse complement.
AATCCAACTTCAAATGCTATACATTTCACACTGTCTTGGGATATGAACATATCTCTATACCCAGGTGTTCCAAAACACATTTAGATGAAAGCCAGCAGAAATGCTTAGAGACTTAGCGAGATGAAGTTGCCACAAGATTGGCTCCTGTTATCTCTAAATGCTAAAAAGTAAATAGCTCTCAGCAACCAGAAGCAGGCAGCAGAATGCACTCAGAGATTGTTCTGGCCTCATCCTCAGTGAAGAGAAACTACATGTATCTATTGTCTGTAAGTGAATTTGTTTGCTTGTGTCTTGCTTGGTGGTTGGTTGTGCTAGATGCTACTTGCAGCAAGGTCATGAGCTGCTTGGTGTGAATGTGGGTAAGGAAGGAGCCAAGGGGTATCTGCACCTTTGAATGCAGTGACTGAATAGACAACATGAAGCAAATGGCTAGATAAGAAACCATGGCTGACAAGGGCAAGACAGCATGCTAAGAGCTGATCATAGACGTCAGGGGAGCTTTCATGAGAATATTCCTTCATCATTTCTCTACAAAGACAGAGATATACAGGAGATGGAAACAATACTCACATAGCAAAAAGAATCACACACTGAACCTGAGAGATAGCCAGTATGCATGAAATACATTTTGCTAGAAATCTCAGAGGGCAAGATTTAGCTAGGACATGAAATCATGGCTGAAGAAAACAGAAAAAAGCCTGTTCAGACAAGACAGAATTTGCAAACATCTTCTGAATAACAAATCCAGGGTGACAGGCCACAAATAGGAGTAGGAAAATCGACAGAAGCATAGGACAGTAAAGAAAAAGCAGAAAGAAACAAGATAATAGGAGAGAAATGGAACTGAAGAATAGGTTTCCTGTCCCAGTAAACAGAAAAGAAATAGGTCAAAATATAAGAAAACTTGCCACAAGAATCAGGTCGTGCAGCTAGACCTCCAAGAGTGAGGAAGCCAAATAAAAAAGCCAAAAGCCAAGGAAGAGGAGGGCAACGTCACAGACTAAGGGAGCAAACAGACAGAACACATTGCAGATGAGGGAGTGGAGAAGAGTCAGGAAATCAAACCAACACAAGAGGAAACAATGTTTTATATTATATTTTGAATTTAGAATGCAGACCCAACACAGAACAGATCAAAGCTAAGGAAAAGAGCCTGGATTATATATACTGAATATAAAATGACAAAGGGGCAGAAATGAAAACTACGTAATGAAAAATTGAGGAAGCTCATTAAAAAGAAGGTAAATGAGCAGCTAAGAGAACTAAATCCTCACACAGGAAATATGGAAGCTGCTAAGGGTAACCATATTGAAAGCACAAAGCCAATGGAAGCTGCCTGGAGGGGCTGGGGGGAAGCCTCGAGGAAGGGCAGAAAGAGGGAGGTATGGTTCAACAGTACGATAAGAGAGGTTGTAGGAACAAGAAGGCATCCTTCAAAAAGATGCAGACCTGCCCAAATAGGAAAATTAAAAGAATCATAAATTTTGGCATAGTAAAAATAAAAACACAGTAAGGCAAACAAACAAAAAAGATTTTGAGGAGAACTAGCAAAAAAGAATCAAAATCAATAATAAATCTTTCCTCATACACATCAGAAGCAGTAAGTCTGCCAGAGAGTCTCCAGGGCCAACTGGTAATCAAGGAGTATACAGTGAACGATCAGGAAAGACATGGCTATTGCAGGCGAGCTAAATTAATTCTCCAAATTGGTGTGGGGAAATTCACATGCTGGATCCCCTCTTTGTTAACAGACTAATAACCTGTAAAACAGCAGTTAACTGTAAAGGAAGTATGGAAGAAATTAAAGAGAGGCATGTAAGAAATCCTCAGAACTATATGGCATTCACCCAACAGTTCTGAAGCCCAGCTCCTAAGAGTGCTGTATAATCTCTAGTTTAAAAATTGCCTTAGTAAGCATGATTAGGTGGTAGTAATTGCCAATGTAAAACAAGAAAAACATGGAAAGATATAGAGAACTACAGAAGAGAAAGCCTTAAGCCTGTATCTGGCAAATTAACAAAAAAATGAAACAGTGGACAGTAATAGCAGACAGGAAGTTAGAGATGATGGTAGAGTCAACATGTCTTTCTTTTGAAGATTTACTTTGCAATATTTCTGGACTTCTTCAAAGGAGTGGGTGACAGCTGATTGAATTTACTGGGACTTCCAAGATTTTCAACTAAATTCCTTGACAAAGGTTTTAAAGAAAACTAAGGTGCCATGACGTATGACAGAAGTGCCAACGTGGATAAATACTTGCTCAAAAGACAGAGTGGATAGGCTAGGAGTAAACGGTCAGTTGTCAGAAGAGAACCCACGTAGTTCAGATGGGATCTGTTATAGGATCTATGCTGTTTAACACATTCGTAAATGAACTAGAAAAATGAGTAAGCAATAATGTGAGTTTGTTTCTGATACAAAGTTCATTAGTGTAGGGCTGATTGAAATAAAATACAGAAAGACCATTATAAACAGAGCAACTAGGCAATAAGACGATAAATGAAATTTAATACAAATGAATGTAAAATAACATATGTGTATTTTGCATTTTAAGTGGTGGGATCTCAGCAGACCATTATTACTGAGAAGCAAGACCTTGTGATTAGGACACTATTTTGTGAAGAACCGTCTTCTCTTTCTTTGTTTTCCATTCTATGTAGTTGTTTGTTAGGGGACGCAGTGGACACTAAAAGTTTGCATGGACCTCAGGGGACCAGAGAAGCACATGGAACAGTAACAAACAATAAACAGTGGGGAATAAACAAGAGGAGCTGGACATGTGTGCATGCCTGTGGTGTTATGATCTCATTGGCATCACGAAGACATGGTGGGATGGATCCTATGACTGGAGTGTTGCAATGCAGGCATACAGGCTCTTTAGGAAGGACAGGCAGGGTAGATGAGGAGGGGGTGTGTCCCTCTATGTCAAAGACCAGCTGGAGTGCATGGAGCTCCACCTGGGGTCAGATGAGGGGCTGACAGAGAGCTTGTTAGACAGGATCAAAAGTAGGGCAGGGACAGGGGACATTGCAGTGGGGGTCTGCTACAGGCCACCTGACCAGGAAGAACAAGTGGATGAGGCCCCCTATAGACAGATAGGAGCAGCCTCACGCTCACAAGCCCTGGTCCCATAGGGGATTTCAACCACCCTGATATCTGTTGGAGGAACAACACAGCACAGCATAGGCAGGCCAGGAAGTTCCATGCATTGATGACAACTTCCTTCTCCAAGTGACAGAGGAGCAAACAAGGAGAGGTGCTATGCTGGACCTTGTTCTCACCAACATGGAAGGGCTGGTGGGGAATGGGGAACTCAAGGGCAGCCTGGGATGCAGCGACCATGAGATGGTGGAGTTCAAGATCCTCAGGGCAGTGAGGAGGGCACAGAGCAAACTCACTGCCCTGGACTTCAGGAGAGCGGACTTTGGCCTCTTCAGGGATCTGCTTGGAAGAGTCCCATGGGATAAAGCCCTGGAGGGAAGAGGGGCCCAAGAAAGCTGGCTAATATTCAAGGATGACTTCCTCGAGGCTCAGGGGCGATGCATCCCAACAAAGAGGAAGGCAGGCAAAAATGCCAGGAGGCCCGCATGGAACAAGGAACTCCTGAGCAAACTCAAATGAAGAAAGGAAGCATACAGAGGGTAGAAGCAAGGACAGGTAGCCTGGGGGGAATAGAGAGAAACTGTCCGAGAAGCCAGAGATCGGGTTAGGAGAGTTAAAGCCCTGATAGAATTATATCTGGCCAAGGATGCTAAGGGTAACAACTTCTATAGGTATGTCAGTGATAACAGAGAGAAAGACGGCAAGAGAAAATGAGAGAGCAAATATATGAGCGTATATGCACGCATTCAAAGTAGACACACTAAAACCCTGAAAAAAGTAGTAACAATCATAATTCACTGATCAACATGGTCCAGTATCAGGCTTCAGGGATATCTACCAAAATCAGCAGCAGTACAGGGAAGCGGCTGCACTTTCCACAATGGCACGCATTTCAAGCAAGGGAGATTTCCAGGCTTGGTGTTAAATGACTTAACACTCAAATGTTTATGTACTTCTTGACTCAAAGCCTAAGGTTTAACCAATATTTTGTTAAACTTGGAGTTAATATATTTTTAATTGACTAATGTTCCAGAGATGTGGGATTTTTTATTTATCGCTTTGAATGATACAAAAAAAGATGGAGAAAGTTAGTTTGGTCAAACAGATTTCATTCAAAAATAAAATAAAAAAACTTAGGTAATTTATTATTTCTGTATATCTTACATAGCAGAAAATAAATATTCACACATATAAGTATTTCTTTGGAACTACTCAGCTTCCTGTCTTTCAAACATTAAATTTGGAACTGATTTTCTGTAGTTAAGTAATATAAATTCTTCATTGTCAGAAATCTTAAGAGAACTCTCAATCAATTTTGATACTAACATGTAAAAATTACAGAAGGATGTTGTGCTAACAGGCAGCTGTTACAAACAATAGCACTAAATCTAGATTTTAAAACTGTGCTGTTTTCAAAAGTTGCTGTAATGTGCTTTCATGTGAGCAAGTCTGACAGACAAAAAATTCTGATAATGAAATCAACCAGATGGACTAACGTTTTTGATCAGATACTTTTTGAACAAAGCCTGTTAAGATTTCCACACATTCACACAGTAAAATATATGAATGAATGATGGGGTGTTAGAGATTTCAAAAAAAACTCAAAGACAAAACTATCAAGGTGGGTCAGAAAGTGATCTACAGTTGTTCTTGTGTGTGAAAATACAGATGGAGCACAATGATTCTTCTCTGTGAGAGTATAATCTTTTTCACTAAAGCAGATGAATCTGATGCAAATAATCACCACCAAACTGCAAAATTCAAATATGAAAATAAGCTAAATATTACTGAAGATCTGAAAATTGATATATGCAAAATATCACCTATAAACTTTTTATACCATAAATTCTATTACCATCTTTTGGGGGCATTAAAAGGTGATATGGCCCATTCAGAGCATTTTCCTTTATGAACAATCTTACTATTTCTGTGAGAGCCATTCCCAAGGGAGAAGGATAGTTTTACATTTTATTTCTTGATGATATAGTTAAATAAAGCCTCCAGTTCTGTGTCTTTTATTCACCGAAAATTCCATCCAGAGTTACTTTTAAAGTCAGTGTTTCTACACCTTTTTCATCATGTCAGTTCTACCTACTGCAAAATATGCAGTCATGAATTATTCAGACAGCAGTAATAATTAATTATTAAGGAGAAAATAGTGTCCAGGCTCCATAAATATCAATCTCTAGTTTTGCTGGTGAATAATTTGCTAGGTGTTTGTATTAATAAGCTTACAGATGCTGACTTCTATGAAGTTGCTCATGTAGAAAGTTTCAAACTGGATCTGGTTTCCCTCTCTGTCCCACACTCTGTGCAAGCAAGATCACTCTGGTTCATCACTCATTTGCACAATTTTGCTTGATGAAGAGTGAACAGTCCATGAGATCATGCTACTTATAAGCTTGGTTTCTGGCTCTTGAAAATACTACACAGTAACTACTTGGCCTTAAGGACTGCTATGAATAGATGTAGGTTTCCATATTCATTACAATTACAGCTGAAATTAAAAAAGTGTCATCTTGAGAAGAGAGAGGTCTCCAGGCAGCAACCCAATCATTCTAATCAGACTGCAATCATTTGACCAATTCTATGCTGATTACTAAACGAATTAAGAAGCATCCAGGGGTCATGTATAGCATGGCTCATCTGTTTTCAACAAGTTATCAAACTTGTACTTTGTGATTTTACTTCATTCGCCCTTCAGACTCACTGTCTCACTACTGGTTGCCAAATTACTTTCTTCTTTGCCACTTGGATGATTCCATTTGGGGTTGTGATCATTGTTTTGGGAACCAGTGCCTTAATGTCTGCAGATAATACTACTCTTTTAGGGACCTTTCATGAAGAAGAAACCATAAGAGTTTACCTTTTTAACTTACCAAGTCAGACAGAGAATGCATATAGCACTCTAAGTATTTCTTGAGCCATCAAGCACACTGTAGATGGGCCTTTTGTCTTCAAAAAGTCTTAAAGAATAAAATAAATGTCCAGTATTTTTGCATAAGAAATCACCCACACTTCAGTTTACTTTTAGTTTCAAGCAGCTTCATAACAATTATTCCATTGCATCATTTGTCTCTTTTTAGTGTTTGGACCGAGATTTTTCTGAATAGTGAGTAGTTCCTTTATTTTATTCAAATAGTGGTTTCAGAGGCAAAAGTATTAGAGACCACCTTACCCCAGGCAAGCCTTAGCACATATTTGCTGTTGTGACCTGACATTCTGTCAGTGCCTTTCTGAAGTAGGATTATTTAAAATTAATATAGTTCTATAACCAAGATATATTAGTATTACTTTCATATTTTAAAGCTTTTTGTGGCTTCTATCCATGCATGCCTTTTTTTGGATGATAATTGCTCCTTTTTATTCTCTGTGAAAAGTAACAGTTATTACTGAAATTTCTAGACCAAGATTTTATTATTGCAACCTTTACAAGCTTCTGAATTTGCACTCTCATATTAGGAAATGCTGCTTATATTTTCTTTTTAAGTGTGTTGACTATTTTTTGTAATTCAACCACAAGGTATTATTTTAAAAGGGAGAATAGCAGTAAATAGACTAAATCATATTTTTTTAAATATTACTGTCATATTTAAGCATAAAACCATTAACTACCTAAGATATGTTCAAAGCTAATAATGCATGTGTTCGTGAGACCAAGACCCAAGTTCAGTATGAATTCATTGCTCAGAACACAAATTAGCAAATAACTACCACATGCAACTAAGGTTCCCTCCCAAATCTTGTAGCTTGAACAACATAAACCAATGCCTTTAAGATTAATATATTTCCAGTTCTGCATTGCTGCAATGTCTTGACATTACCTTTTGTATTCTTTGGCTCCTTAGCAATTTGTAACACCCCTTTTAAGTAAAACTTGGTTTATTTAAGAATAATACGGCTTCTTTTTATAGCTTTTGCTCCTAATAGTCAGAATTGACTGTTCTGCATTACACCCTACTAGACTAACTACTATTGAAAAAAACCCCACCTTATTCCGATATATGATAGTACCATACCAGTCACTGCTATTTTCATGGTAAAGTACTCATAAAATCAAAACAGTTGAAATTTTACTAACATTGCCATCAACATATGCCAGTTATATCCATAAAAAACGGATTTTTCTTCCCATTTCTAATTCACCTTGCTTATCAGCTCCTTCCACTCATCTGAAAAACCCTCAAAAGCTAACTCCACAAGTTCAGACTCTGGAATTTACCAACTGCTCTTTTCCCCTCTGTGTTTTGAATATGTAAGCCATTTCTAACACTGCAGAACTCTTTTAGAAAAGAACTGTCTTTAAAAAAGTGAAATTTAAATCAACAATTTTTTCAAGATGCAAACTAGAGCTATTATGAAGTGGATCCCATCTTTGTATCAATATCAGTATCAATATCAGTGATATTCCACGCGTGATCTTTATGAGACAAATAACTATCTCTTTACAAGCCCTGAACATGCACTCATTTTGAACAAATGGAAGGTACAAAGCAGGTCATTCATAATGCACATTAAGGCCTTTTCCTTTAATTTTCCTGATTAGCTTCTTGGAGTATCAAATATTCAATATCAAATATCTTTTTCTAAATATCAAATAAACACTGCATTTAAGAAATTAAAATGAAAACACACTTTTTCTTAGGCCTTCATATCTCATCCAATACTGTCAAAAATGTACTCCTAGGTTCTAAAAGCATTTCACTTCCATTTCCAAAACATAAAAAACAATTATATATCTCAAAAAAACACTTATTTCAGCAAATTTACTTTTATAATGCAGAATCTTAAAGACTACCTCCATATTCTTTTATATCAATGTATCATCACACCCACTTCATCATATAACCCTTCTAAACATGAAATAATTTCACCTCAATATTACCCTGGTCATGTGTCTCAATAAATTCTTTGTCCCTTACATTTCATCCCTGGTTTTGAATTAGTAAAAGTGTGTGTATCAACCATGCATGTCTGGTAGCGATGATATAACCTGTCAGCTAGAGGGAAGCTCCATGAAGCAAGTTGTCATCACTCTTACCCTGAAATAAACTGTAGATTTCAGGGACTTCTGGAAAGTGGATACTGACAGAAGCTATTGTGACAACAGGCTGAGTATCATAATAATTTTTCCATGCTAATACATGACGACTCACTTCCATCCCTGGAAAGATCATG
>NW_010131802.1:0-11276 GCF_000699245.1 Pterocles gutturalis | reverse complement strand
GAGCATCCCAGGAGTAAAATGGAAAATGGAACAGACAGCGTGGCTGCCCCTGCCTTTAGCACCTACACCCCAGAAGAGATGGTGCAACAGATGAAAGAACTAATCACTGAGAACAATGAATTAAAAGGTGAATGTGCATGTGAACCGGTCTTGAAATGCAAAAGCCCCGAGTCTCTTCTGTGGGGTTTTTTGGCCTATGAGTATGAATTCTGTGCTCGTTTGCCCTTGCTGGATAACATTTTATACCTGGGTAGCATGTGCTGTGTAAGCGACTCTGCAAGTGGCAGGGCTAGCTTGATAGGACATATCAAATTGAGTTAGTATGGACGACCAGGAGGAGAGTGGCCCAATGTGTGGGTGATTTATTTGCTTCAGAATTACACATATAGCCAGTATAGCACTCTTTATGTTAGGAGGCAAGGTGAAAATCTCTTGCTGTTGTATGCTCTTTGCTCATCAGTCTCTAAAAGCTTTTTTGGGTTGTATTTTTAGGACTGTTGTGCAGCTCCGTTATAGATAGACTAACATTTTGCCATGGCTGCATCAGGAGGGGTGGGTACTGTAGAGTGCCCAGAACAGTTTGTGGTAGGATGCTCTCTGGATGTTTAGATGTGGCAGCACATTCTGTACTTCAAAAGGAAGTGGCAGCCATGGCAGGGTCTATTTGGGAGAAACGGACAGGTTTTTCTGAAAATGCCTAATGAGTCTTTCGGGTGAGAGCACTTTGTTTCTGAATTCCAGGAGTTTTTGTGTCAGATATGTATTTTATTTTTTTTAATGGATAGAGCAAAACCCAAGGGATCTGGGAATTTTTAGTGTAAAAGACAGAGGTACCTCACTGTTTATATGACAGCAGAGCATGAAGTCGCATATCTCTGTGCTGTGATTTTACATTCGTGTTTAAATCCTCCCTGAATCATTTTTGGACATGATTCAAGTTCTCTGCATTGGAGTCTCCTGGGTATCCGGCAGGAAAGTTGTTTCTAGAAGTGCCTCTGGTATTTTTTTATAAGGTCCTATATCATATAAGATAATATTTTGGGACCATATTACAGCTGCTGTAACGTATACCTTGCAGAGTCATGCTCCAGAGCTACATTTGTTTACATAACCTGAAGGATTTTTTGGCAGTTTATAATATGCTATTAGGATATAATGGAAGTTACTGGAAAATACAATGTGTAAAAGATTTTCAAGCAACTAGCTTTGAGTTTGTTGATTTAAAAAAGCAAGTCATTGTCTCTTGTAAAAATCTTGTAAGCATTTTGGCAGTAGTAAGACTGATGTTACATACACATGGCTTCCCAGACAGGGGGAACTGACTTTGCTGTAAGTTGTCAGGTATATTTTTTTCAACGCTTTCATCAGTCACATCATAACCAAATGTTCCAGTAGAGCATTGTTGGGCATATCTAAGACTTTCAATTTTATATAAGCCGTTTTCATGCAGTAATTTACCAGCCTGGGATGTCTCTTTTCCCTACCAAGTCTCAGTAGTTTCAGAATCTCAGTTCAGTAGTTTCATTTGGGTTGATCACAGAAATAATACACGCAGCAAGATACCAAGTACCTCTTGTGAACAATACTTCTTGCTTGTACTTCTTGGTTTAGGAATAAGTCAAGAAGTGAGAGTGTGCGCATGTGATTTCAGCAATGTGTTTAATGCTATTTATTATGGCGCTAACGAACTATAATAAGTTTTGGTTTGATATTTAAGATACGTGAGGAGAAGGTTTCACATTTCATACCTAATTATTGCTAACCTACTAAAGAATGCTGAGCTCAGTGTAGAGGAAATCTGCTGTTTCATTGACAAAGTATTAATGTCAATCAATGTCTTGTCTCTGGCTATTGTTTAGAAGCCGTGAAGTTGCATAACCAAGCTATGAAGGACCGATATGAGGAACTTTCCATCTGGCGAGAGAAGCAGAAAGAAGAAAGAGAATTTTACGAGTTAAAGTTTAAGGAGGCTAAGCAGTGCTTGCTAGCCAAGTGCATTGAAAATGAACAGCTACAGCAACAACTCCAGAGCTTAAAGGAAAGAGAAGGAGCTGAAATGGTAAACAAAGGATTACTTCTCAGAGTGTAGTAATTGTGCCACACTGGAGATAATTTACATTTTAATTAATATTTAATTAACAATAATAATAATTAACATTCTTGACCTAAGAAATAAGAAATTAACATTTTCTTTCTAACTTTTTATTCTTTATTTTGTTTACTTTTTGGTATCTCTTGACTTTATCCCTCCCTTTGCGTATTAGATTATCTGTCTCTCATGATAGTTTAATTGCTTTTGTATTTTTGTTTCTGGGGAGAAGTTGACATGTAAGCAAAAAAAAAAAATACCTTCCACCTATTTTTATTATAGCATTCTCCTCTCATTAAAGCTCTTTTACAGAGATCTGATTAGATTTGTACTTCTGCTGCCCCATTTGAGTCTGATGAGCTTTCTCCCTCTGTCTTACTTTTGCCTCTGTAACACATAACTTCTAATGTCGCAGGTGATTTTTTGCTTAATAGCCAGGCAACATTTTGCAGGTATTTACTATTAACCGAGATAGTCTATAGTCCATTACTACCGTTAAGTGACATCTCTGTTTCACTCAAAGTGAATCACAGATATATTGAGTTGCCTCCCTTAGTGATAAACCAGCATTCATAGGAGGGTTTCTCTCAAAACAGTACCTCTGTTAGCACAGGTTGCTGTAAAGCTCTCTGTTCTTCCCTGGAGATGACTCTTAATTCCATCCTCTTACACCATAAGCACAAAATCAGAGACAGCAGCAAGTCAGGTGGGTAGGGTGGTACTGCAGGATAAGAGACACTGTCAGCATAGCAAGAGTTTGGAGACCTGGCATGAATGATGGACTAGAAGGTACTGCAGACTTCAGGAATTGTCCAGAATTTACACTGATGGTATGTGGTGTAATAAAGGCGTTACCAGGAGGTGGAAGGCTCGGATTACAGAATCAGGGAGAAACGAACTCACAGGGAAAGTTTAATAATGGGGAAAGGCATTTAAAGGAGAGAAAGAAACAAGGCTTCCTGATTGTGTAGAGGCCTAAAAGAGGGTTTTGAGGATCCGGGGGAAAGGGAAGAGGCAGATGGTGAAGGAGACAGTCATGACTGGAAGGAGAGATTAAGTCTGAGGAGAATCTCTGAGGGTCAGAAGCTTTGTGGAAGGGATGTAGGACTTTGTGCGAAGGTCAAAGATACAGGGAGAGATTTATACATGGAGATGGCATACAGAGAAGTTGTATGGTGGGGAAAGGCTAAAAGTGGGGTGTGTGGAAAAGCACTCTGCCCACTAGTCTTTTGTCCCTAGAATCTTACGTAGATTTGGGAAAAGAGGGATAAGGATATAGGAAAAAAAAAAAAAATTCTGGACAATAATTCTGTAGGTTGGCTGAGACCCTGTGTGGTAGTGAGAGGCATAGGTTCAGGCAAAGATTTACCTCCTGATTATCTGTGTATTCAGAGAACCAGGCCCATGTTTTCCAGAGGCATGATGCTCATCATTTGATTAACTTTGTTTCACAGCTTGGACTTCTTGCTGTCTAGTGGACCAAAGCAGTTTAGGGATCTGTACACTGGGCTTTTCCAGACAAACTTAAACAAAAAGAAAGGATGCGGGACACCATTGTTATGTTCAGGCTCTGTGCTCCTTGGCTGGTCTTTCCTTTTGGTTGGCTAATGCAGGGTTTGTTTATCCCAGGAGGGCAGCATGGCTCCTGAGAAGGAAGTGAGGCAGCTGAAATCCCAGGTGCAGCGGCTCCAGGCTGAGAAGGCAGATCTCGTAGCCATCATTTCAGAACTGCAGGTCAAGCTGAACATCTCAGCAGAGGATTCCTTTGTGGAGATTGGGATGAACGTAAGTGAGGGGAATAAAAAGAACACAATGCTCTGTGGCTAGAAACTTTGGTTCCAGCTTGGTCCTCCTTTCTTTGCAAACTGAATTTTCTTCTCATACCAGGCTAAATGAGGAAGTCAGGTCTGGGTGTAATTACAGTGACAACGTTTACTTGATGACATTCTACAGTGAGGTGTCTAGCACCCTGTCTTCCTTTAGCAGAAAGGGTGAATCTATACCCATGTCAATGAAAAGTCTTTATGCCTCTCTGATAGAGAACATCAATCTGCCAGCAACAGCAGTAACACAAGATACAGGCACAGTAGATTTGGAAGAAGAGTTGCATGGTTGGACTCAATCATCTTAAAAGCCTTTTCCAACCTAAATGATTCTATGATTCTGTGGTCTCTTAGATTACCTGGCATGGAGCACTTGTGTGTTACAAAATGTGGTGGTAAAGGACTTGGAATTTATTTTTGTCCTCCTACTTTGTGTTGGTTTTGGCTGAGATAGAGTTAATTTTCTTCATAGCAGCTACTATGAGGCTATGTTTTGGATTTGTGCTGGAAGCAGTGCTGATAACACAGGGATGTTTTGTTATCCCTGAGCAGTGCTCACACAGAGCCAAGGCCTTTTCTGCTTCTCACCCCACCAGTGAGTAGGCTGGGGGGTGCACAAGGAGTTGGGAGGGGACACAGCTGGGACAGCTGACCCCAAATGACCAAAAGGATATTATACTATATGGTGTCATGCTCAGCATGTGTATTGGGTCTGGCTGAGGTGGAGTCAGTACCCCCATAGCACCCTCCCAGTGCTGAGGGTGACAGTGGCAGCCAGCAGGGTGTTTGTAACACATCCTGGGAGGGGCGGAGCCGGGACAGCTGACCCGGATTGGCTGTTCCACACCGTGTGACATCAGCTCAGCCATAAAAGTCCAGGGCAGGGAGGAGGAGGGGGGCATTTGTTACTGTGTTTGTCTAGCAGCTGCTCTACATATACCAAAGCTCTGCTTTCCTGGGAAGTGGCTGGACATCGCTTACTGAGGGGAAGTAGAGGATAACATCTTTGTTTACCTTTTGTCTCTGTGCATGGTCTTGGCCTTTGCTTTAATTAAACTGATTTTATCTTGACCCACGAGTTTTTTCATCTTATTCTCCTCCTTTATTTTGCTGAAGGGGGAGTGATAGAGGGGCCTCGTGGGCACCTGGCATCCAACCAGGGTTAACCCACCGCAGCGTATAAAGCCTGGGGGAAGAAGGAAGTGTGGGGGGGAACATTCAGAGTGATGGTGTTTGTCTTCCCAAGTCACTGTTACACATGATGGAGCCCTGCTGTCCTGGAGATGGCTGAACACCTGCCTGCCCATAGGAAGTGGTGAATGAATTCCTTGTTTTGCTTAGCTTGCAGGCACAGCTTTTGCTTTACTTTTTAAGCTGTCTTTATCTCAATCCATGAGTTTTCTCACTTTTACTCTTCCAATTTTCTGCCCTATCCTACCACAGGAGAGTGAGTGCACAGCTGTGTGGGGCTTAGTTGCTGGCTGGGGTTAAAGCACAACACACTTCTCATCCTCCAAGTAAATTAATTTCATAGGTAGCTTCCATCACACTAAAAATACTCTGGAAAAAAACAACATGGTCCAGCAGGTGACTTCGGAATAATTCAAAATGTTAAGAGTCTTATCTTAGTTGGAATTCCTGGGAACATCAGTACTGTGTTGTTAATTGACAACACTGCATATGGGGAGGGGGGCATTTTCTTTTAAGAATGAGGCTCACTTTCTACTGACAGATACTGAGAGATGCAGTTAAACAAAACCAAGTGCAAAGCTGCAGTGCCTAGAGGCACAGAAATCTACTTTTTCTACTGTTCTTGTATCTGAAAAATTTTCACAGGCAAAAAGTGAATTGTGAAAATATGGGTCTCCTCCATCCCCATAATAGTATATCCCTCTCTAGAATGTATGAGTACAACAAGAAATTAAGAGAATTTAATTAAAACTTGGAGTTGTTGAAGAAAACTTTTCAGGCTGCAGGAAACCTTCAAGGTTGTGTTCTCCTTTGGGCTACAAAGATTCTCCTTTGGGCTATAAAGATCAAGGAGTTAGTTTTGTAATGGGAAAGAAGAGTGGTTCTTTTGGGAGGCAGGAGAGCGGGATTTAGGCTTATATTTAAAGTCACCTGCAGCGATGTTGGCTGTTGCTGTGTGGTGCAGAGTCATCTTTATAGGGGAGAGTAGCCATGGAAGTTGCTGGTGAAAGGAGAAGGCCAAATTGCATTGTTGTTTGTCTTCTCTCATCAGTCTGGAAGAGATACAGCAAAAGGCATCTGAAGTATTTAAGAATTTCCAAACGTGAAAGTGATCTGTAGGAGTTTTGTGTGTTATTTGTTTTTATTGCCATAATAGTAGTTTTCCCTGTTTTTCATCCTTCCTTAACTGAAGTGAATAAAACTGTGTCCTGCTTAGTCCAAATACCAACCTAATAGTGTTTTTTTCTTTCCTAGGAAGGAGAAATCAACAGAACTGCAAGAGAACATCAGGAGAATAGCGGTGAAATGACCAGTAACATCGCCATCTACAGGTATATAGGTTCTTGTGTGATTCAGACTTCTATGTGTTCTGTTTTCAGTGTGAGGGAAGCTTTTTCTATGAAGAATGTACTAAAACTTGTTTTTCTGTGGCCTTACATCCCTTAATTGCAGTAGCTCTACCTTCATACCATGTCAGAAAGACCCTCAGCTCTCTGGCATTTTTCCTTCCAATTTTCCCTAGCTGACAAGAGGGAGTGCATATTTTGACCAGTTGGCCAGGCATTTATGTACATGCTGACTTGCCAACTTTTCAGGCTTTTAAGGGAGGCCAAACAGAAAAGATAGAGGCTGCAGAGATTCCCTCCTATTTGTTTGTGACCATCTAATAAAAGTATCTGTTCCCTACCCAATTATAATGATGTTGGAAAGAATCAGAGGTCTTGTAGTCTTTCAGTCTGAACCCTGTCTGTTCTGTTTGTGTGTTGTTGCTATAAAGTGTATCAGGGTGGGGTAGACAGACAGTGCAATAACATAGTCCTTATTTTTCAGGTTACTAGGCTTAAGATACCAGCATTCTGTTTAGGTTAGTTCTCAAAATTTGATCTTTACATCAGCTCGAGGGCACAAGGGACTTTCTTGCCCCTAGCTGAACCTTTGCTCCTCATGGACACAGACAGCTGACACTATCAAACGTTCCATTTTGGATACTGCCCAATTTAGCAGCTAGATGACTGTGTCCAAACTCTCTTATTGACTTTGTGGCTTTTGCTTTTGGAAGGAAAGGATGTGGGAAGTGTTAAGGGCATAGCAGGTCAGAAAGCTGTGCTCCATTTACAGGTTTTTCCTTAAACCCCTGTCACTCCCTATGTCACTGCACGGAAGAACCGTGTTTTAATGTAGTGACATAGAGAACTTGTCCCTCAGCATACAGTTACGAAGTTGAAGGGGGAAGGAAAAGTTATGGTCATGGATGAAACTGAGAGCTGCTGACCACAGACTGGGTGGCAAGTATTACACTTTTCATTAGCAGTGGCTTGTGAGCACATTCTGATCATGAGATGTTCTCTGTGGGACTTGCTTACATTTTAATTAGTATCTGGGCTGTATCTACAAGAACAAGGGGTATATATATGTCTTTAAATATTTCCTGTGTCACCATGTGTCTTTGTGCGGCATTGAAACTTTAGACTGGTGCTGTTAGCAGGTTCAGAGAAATGTGATCCACTCAGGACAGGTTTATTTCTGTAAGAGAAGAATGGTGCACTAAAAATCCCCCGATACAAGATAAATAATAAAATATCCTGGCTGAACACTATCTTTGGGGTATTGAATTTTGCTCACCAAAGATTTCTAGTTCTCATGAGCACATGGAGGACTATGCTATACTTTCTGTTCTGAACTACAAAAGCAAAATAAAAAGCACGTGCTGGTTTACAGCTGAGCTTCTGAAGTGTACAGTGTATATAACCTGCCTATCTTACCATGTCATTAGGGGATTTTGACTTTCTCTCTAGATAGACAAAAATTGAGGGAATGGAATACAGTATTTTACCACTAAGAAATTAACTTACCTTACTTTTCAGAGAGTTTTGGATTTGTTTTGGTTCATTTCCACAGTAGCATAATGCCATTTTCAAATGAGCTATTAGAACATAGCGATTTTTTTCAGAAAAATAAAGCAATTTCTGATTACCATGTTTGGTGGAACTTGTGGTTTTTTCCTGGTAAGGAATGAGAGAGAGATAAGAAATATTGCATGTTTCACTGGGGGGCGGGGGGGGGAAGCTATTTTGGGAACAGACAGCAACACTTTGTAGAAGGGGCTGCAAAGTAGGCCAAAATAAATGCACTGGAATTTGTATTGTCTTGACTGCTTTTGTTTTCCTTCCTTAACTACTAAATTGTTCCCCCACTTGAATAGGACTGTCTGAGCACTGCGCAAAGCAGGGACTGCATTTGCACGCACAGGGACTGTGGCTAGCAGCTTGTGGGCAGGCCTTGGTTCTTGGGAATGAGCCCTTTGCTCAGAATGTTGGTTTTCAGCACTGTGTGAAACAGTGGCCTCTCAGACTGGATCTGAGAACTCGGGATAAGGGTGTGCTCTACTACAGTCATAGCTGTTGTTACTTACTTCTGGTTTGGTTTGAAGCAGGAGCAAACCTGTAGATGAATCGAAGAATTTGGAGTCTGAGGAGCTAACTGTGAGCCAGCTACTCTGCTACCTTAGAAACGAAGCTCAGAAGAGGGAAAAACTTGAGAAGGAGCTCCAAGATCACAAAGAGAGGTATGAAGTAGGTACACTGTAACATTTGGAACTGTTTTCTTTCAGGGCTGCTGCAGTTACCAAGTCTGTGGCTGATCAGAGACAAGCTGAAATATCAGTGTGACCTGGATGGGGAATTTCCTGAGCGCTCCGTAGTAATAACTTAGTTTTGTGGTAGTCCTTGTAGAGATAAACCACAGGTTCTCTTCCGTGGGCAAAAGAGTGTCCATGTTTTATTATTATTTCCTATAGCACCACAGATCAAGACAAATTACCCATCTCCTCTTGAATTCAAGCTTTCCCCAGGTCATGTCAGAATGATATAATGACTAGTTGAAGATGTTCTCTCCACTCACTCCTCCATAGTTATTTGGCTTTGTATGAATCATCTGCATGTGGGGCCTCAAGCAAATTACTATTACAGTCCTCTTCGTGATATTGGCAGGCTACATTTAGCAATGTGTGAGCTTGCAAAAGCTCCTTAGAAATGTCTAAAATAAGTTTAACTCCAAACTTCTCTAAGAGAGAGTTTTTCCCTGAGAGTCTGTTTCAGCTCAATTATACTGATATAAATTGGTGTGACTGTTCAGGCATGGAAAATTGCCTAAGCAGTAGCTGTTGCAAATCCCCACTTTGCAGAGACAGAGTAAGCTTTCCTGGACATTTCCTACTATGAAAGGTTGGTGTCATGGTAATTGCTTCTATGTGGTCTTCCTAGAAGAGGTAATGAGCCATAGCCAAATGATTCTTAGAAATCTCAGCCTCTGAAAATATCAAAGGAAAATAGGGGCACTATTAATTATTGGATTCAGGGAACAGACTGATGCATTTCTAGAGAGTTAGCAGTTCTGGACTATACTGAAGATTGATCACTGTGGACTGAATGTCACTGTCCTTCACCACACCTGCAGACTTACACATGCATTTTGATCAAATATGCATGCTGGGTGTCCCGTGTTCTTCAGGAACCCCCATGATTGTGCAAGCTTTCCTGCACGTCTGTGCTTTCAGTTCTGCCTCTCATTTGTGGCTGTGATGTTAGAAGGAGAGTATACCACTTGCATGAAATCCTTGAATAGCTGAAATCTCACTTTAAATGTAGGGCAAATCCATTATTGCTGTATCTTTCTGTTTTCTAGACTGTCAAAGCTGGAGAAGGAAACCAGCAACTGCCTGGAGAGTGGGACACAAACTGAACAGGAAGAAGAGGAGAGTTCAGAGCCTGTAAGTACCTGTCCTCTTGAGCTGAAATTTAAAAACAACATACAGCTTACTTGTTGAGGCCAGCAACCTCAGGGCCTTGCACTCAGGGAGCAAGGGGCAAAAATCCTTCCATGCACAGGGCATGGAAGTGAATTTTGAACTCTACAATCTGTATCTTAAAGGTGGTTCCAAATTACACCAGCCACCAAAATGGGTGAGATTGGTGGCCAGGAATTAGGGAAGCATGGCATAACTGCACGTATACCTTGTTGCCCTGGCCGTGCCCACTAAACAGAGAGAGATGCAGTCATTTTAGCTCCAGAAAATTGTCTAGACTGGGTGAATTTCCTCACTGCTGGCTAGGTCAGCTTTTGGATCAGAATCTCTGCATCCAATGACAGTGTACTGTAAAACAGAGTTTAAATGTAGAACTCATATGGCACCTGATTTGTGTTTTTTTTAATGTTTTTGGTAAGATGTATTACAATGGTGGCACACAACTATCTTGGATTGAGACACAGTTCCAGGCAAACTCAGTCCCGTTGTTTTCAATTAAGGGTCTGAATGGACATTGGGGTTGGGATTCAGCTCCAGATTCAGACACCTAAATTTACGTGCCTACCGTTGTAAGCATCTCTATGTGATGTGAGTGTGTAAGCTTCTATAGTACTGGAGATCCATTCAGGTTCAATGCAGCTGCACAATACAGGGAGCTAAGAATGCTCATGTATGAGGCAGTGTGGGCTATCTGAGGTGCTGCATGGGGCTAGCAAATATGCTATGGGATCTGCTGGAGACCTGTGCCCTTCTGAAGGCTGGGACAAGTATTTTGGGGCAGGGCTGGCTTACTTAAACCAGACCTCTTTGTGTTAGGCCAAGAGATGTCCATTCTAAGGAAAGCAGATGATGTCTCAGTTAATTCTTTCTAGTATTTTTATCTCAACTTCACCTGAGTTACAGCTTGAGCCAGATGCCCCTCATCTAAGTGCTGATATTGAGGTCAGCAGAGTGACTTCTTTGCGATGGCACTCATTTCCATTTATATGCTGTTGGGTTTCTTCAGAGGGCTCTTGTCAGTGGAGCTCATGTTATCTCTCCCTACTGTAAAATGTAGATATTTAACGAAATAATGTGGAGCTGCAGCATGGACCATTTGAGGGCTCAGCATTTGAAGGCATCCTGGGAGAGAAGGAAAAGTTTTTCAGACCTGCTTTGGCTCTGGAGAGCGAGGAGTGGCTGGGGAAGAAGAAACTAGAACACATCCTCTGCCAAACAGCAGCTGACACTAACTTCAGCCAGGTCTCCTGAGATGAGTCATCTTAAAGCACCACTGAAGTCACTGCTCTGCCTTCCCTGGGAGGCTGCTTGCAAGCTTCCCAGAAGCAGAGATCCAGGAGACTATCACAGAATCACAGAATGTTAGAGA
>NW_010131801.1:0-3583 GCF_000699245.1 Pterocles gutturalis | reverse complement strand
TATATATATATATATAAAATGTGAAAATCTAGAGGTGCTTTAAATTTGCAAAGTCCGAGATAAAAATAATCTGTAATTTTAAATAAACACAAGCATTCATATAGAAACAAACATTAAAGGAGTTTTAAAGTTGTACTGTCAAATGCCCAAAACTTAGCAAGTGCCAGATTTATAATTCTCTATTTCTCCCCACTAATGAAAGAAAATTAAGATAGAATCTTTGATTACATTGTCACATGTTATATTTTCTTTCATAAAACCTGTGCTTATTCAGTGCTTAGTGCGAGCATTGCTTTTTATATGGACAAAACAATGCCTTTATGCTGATTCAAATGGATGAACTGTTTTTTCTGACATTTTATTTATAAACCTCAACATAATCACATACATCCATGATATGGAAAATGTCATCCTCATACCTACTAAAGCTGCAGCAAAACGGATGCAATTTCTTATGAAAAAAAAAAGCACTGAGCAATCTCTAGAATTAGATAAAGGTTAGACAGCTATGTGAATACTTACAGATTTGTGCTAAAAAAATAATGTTATTATGTAACCTTCAGTTGGGGTTTTTTTTTTTTTTTTTGGTGTGTGTTTGTGCCACATATGATAGGGAGCAAGATCTAAATAAATTGTAAAGGGTAACATCTGCATTAACAGTAATCATCTTCCTGCAACAAATACAGCTTTCTTCCTGCAAGAAAGGGTATCAAATCCACATTTGTCTTGTTAAAAAATAGAATGTTCAAAGGAGTTGTGCCAGATAAGACAAATTAATTCTAATGAGTTTGTCTGAGAAAATACACCAGTAACTAAACTGCTGTAGACAATGACTTGCAACCCTGAAGAAAAAAAAATCTTAAAGTTTAAATATTTTTGGCTTATCATTCTGGGAAATGTCAATACAATATTGATTGTACTAAAAGAGGTAGTAAAAAATATACTGTCTAAAGAAAAACATGTCTTAAGCTATTTTTTTCACATGCATGACAGGTTGTCTTTGATCTTCATCATAAAACTGTCCTCACATTAGAGCTGATACCTCGCCTTGTACATCAAGGACATAATCCACAAAAAAAAGTGCCTTTTCTGCCTCTTGAAAGACAGTTGTGAAAAAGAAATGCTGCTGAAATTTTACAGAATCAGACAGTTCTCCAGAAGAGGAACCCCCACTACTATGTGAGACAACAAGGAAACTGGTTTCCTGGAGACAGGGCAGATACCTGCCTGCTGTGGTGCTGCCTGACAGATGTCTGCCTGTCCCAAGCCTTGCACTCCAGGACAGAACACTCTGCTCTATTTTCTGAATGCACTGTCTATGTGAGGGTGCCAGACCACCGACTCCAGTGTCACTAAAAAGCAGATTACATCTTCACAAGATAGAGCCACAATCTTACAGCCAAGTCCAAGGATAAATGCAATCAGTTTATGGATGACAAACAGTTTGGCAAAAGACGAACTTGGGCAAGGCAGAGAGTGTGCTCTGGGCAAAGTCAAACATCTTTTCAGATATTATAGCTTTTCAGTAGATATTTTGTCCAAAAGAAAACATCTCTGTTCTTCAGTTTAGTCCGTAATTCTCCTTAATGTGTTCACTAGGTGTCATGGTTTAACCACGGCCAGCAGCTCAGCCCCACACAGCCAGTTGCTCACTTCCCCTCACAGTGGGATGGGGGCGAGAATCAGAAGGGTGAAAGCAAGAAAATTTGTTGGTTGAGATAAAGGCAGTTTAACAGGTAAAGCAAAAGCTGTGCATGCAAGCAAAGCAAAATAAGGAATTAATTCACTGCTTCCCATCAGCAGGCAGTTGATCAACCATCTCCAGGAAAGCAGGGCTCCATCATGTGTAATGGTTACTTGGGAAGACAAATGCCGTAACTCTGGACATCCTCCTTTCCTCCCTCTTACCCCAGTTTTTATTGCTGAGCATGATGTCATATGGTACAGAATATCTCTTTGGTCAGTTGGGGTCAGCTGTCCCACTATGTCACCTCCCAGCTCCTTGTGCACCCCCAGCCTACTCGCTGCTGGGGTGGTGTGAGAAGCAGAAAAGGCCTTGACTTTGTGCAAGCACTGCTCAGCAATTACTAAAACATCCTTATGTTAGCAACACTTTTTATTAAAATATAAAACATAGCACCATAGGAGCTGCTATGAAGAAATTTAACTCTATCCAAGCTAAAACCAATATACTAGGTAATGCTTTCCTTCATCTTAAGTCACCCAGCAGGATCTATACAGTTCTGTACAGCTCTGTACATTTATGCAGATGGGGGAGAAGTTAAAACTGACTTCAATGTTTTGTAACAGCTCTATGAGATGCCACGAATATGTGGTGAATGCTGCCTCACATGTCAACAACATTCAAACCAATTTAGGACTCTGCATTTCCTCTTTTCATGGAGATGGTGAGCAATTTGAAACTTGAGATGCTACATCCAAAATATGGAAATATTTCTGAGAGCTTTTTAGTGAAGACTGTGGCAGGGAATTTTGCTTCTCAGGTACGATACTACAATACAATACAGTATAATGCAACAGCTATAAAGATAATAATTGAGAGAGGTAGAATTTTCCCAGTGGCATTGTATGAAACTGTGAAATTAGGCCACAAAAATCACAGTTATTTCCAACTTCAATTAAAAATATGTTTAATCTTGATTTTTCTTTAATACAAACCATAGCAAGATCTTTTCTTACTGGCCTATTTCTTCAACATAATTGTCACTGAGAAAAAAGCAACCCAGCCACTCAACAAACCAAACCAAACTTCACACATCCAATTTTGCAGAATATAGATGTGCTTTGGGTGCAGGTGTCAAGGTGTCGGTAGTGGAGGGGGGCTGCAGGGGTGGCCTTTGTAGGAAAGGGCTGCCCTATCCTGGACACAGCTACTTCAAGCTGGTTCCAGATGGCTACAAGAGACCCACCACAGGGCACTGCCAAGCCTGTCAGCCAAGATGGTAGCACCACTGTAAAAGGATATTTAAGAAAGGGGCAAGGAAAAAAACCCACACAGAGAGAGAGGAGGTTAAAAGAGTGAGAAACAGCAAAGGGAAGGAGGAGGAGGGAAGATGAGGAGAGGAAAGGAGGGAGAAGAAAGGAGCATGGAGAGGAACCACAATACCCTGATACCATTCCTTGCCTCACTGAGGGGGCTGAGCATAACCTGTGGCAATAATAAAGGGGAGGAGAGGAGTTTGGAGTGAAGTCAATCTTGAGAAAGGGAGAAGAAAGAAGAAAGGTGTTTTCCTGAATTGTGTGAATGTTGGTTTCTTTTTCTGTCTTGTTTGTTGATTTTTTTTGTTTCCCAATACCTGAAAAGGTAATTAAATATATACAAATATATATTAATTGGCAGTAAATTAGTTGTCCCCAAATCTGATCTGTTTTGCCTGTGATGATAACTGCTAAGAAGTCTCCTTGCATTTATCTTGACTCACGAGTTTTTCATTCCTAGTCTTCCTATATGTCGTGGCTCTGACCCTGGCTGGCAGTAAACACCACCCAGCCACTCACTCACCCTCCCCCCTCCTGGGGACAGGAGAGAGAATTAAAGGGAAAAAAAGATTCATGGGTTGAG
>NW_010131800.1:339-7177 GCF_000699245.1 Pterocles gutturalis | reverse complement strand
TTTCCGGGATAGGTCAGCCCCTGCCTGGGGAGGAGGGGACAGAGTTGTTTAATCCAGCTTCCTAGTCAGGGCTCTGCTTCTCGCAAGGCTTTACGCGCTGCTTTTTGCCGCTGCGAGGTAAGCAACCTCTTGCTCAGTTTTTTGGTGTTTTTTTTTTTTGCTCCTCTTTCTTTCTCGATGAGCCACGTGGTACCTGTCATAGGTGCCGGGGTCACAAAACTCCCGCTTGTTTTGACGAAACCCAAAATCGGTGTTTGAAAGCGGCGTGGTAACGAGCGGGCGTGTGTTTACATGTGGCTCAGCAGGTAAGTGCGTTGAAGCCTCTAGTGGCGGGGAAAACATGCCTGCCGGAGCTGCTCTAGCCGGCCAGCGATGCCTTTCCCCTCTCGTGATTAATTCCCCTTAATTAGAGGAAACCTTTTAACTTCTGCCGGACGAGACAGGTACCACAGCGGTAGCACTCCTCGGGGGATAACAAACACCAACTCCAAGCTTTACAGGTTCAAAACATCTTTTTTTTTTTCTGTTGTGTTTTGTGTTTTTGTGTTTTTTTTCTCCCTGGTTAATGGCTGTGGTTACAGCTGCAGAGGGCTTACTGTAATATGCCCTTAGGAAAGATTTTCTCACATTATTGCAGTAATTACAGCTTAATGCAAGTTTCACAACGTCGCCTAGCGCAAACACACGTGGCACAGGCAGGCAAGGATGCTGGAGTTCCTCGGCAAGGAGAGCCGCAGCCAGCCGAGTGACTTGGATTTTTTTTTTTTTTTGGTGCTCCAGGAAGAAATCAAAGTTTTCCTCGACTTTTCTGAGCTCCTGCTTTTTCATCACCGAAGGAAAGCTGTTGAAATGCTGGTTTTACTGGAGCCTTTGTTCTGTTATTGTTGCTAGGGGGATCAACCTAAACAACCATAAGCAAATGGAAAATACTCGAGCTATTTAAACGGGACCCCTGCCTACTCTCCAACACGATCAAGCTGGGAGCACGGAGCTGTTTTATCCCCGGTCAGGGACTGCAGCTCCCAGGCTGTGACTTACCGCGCGGCTCGCCTCGAGAAAGGGCGGTGGGTTTGCTCTGCGCACCTCTTCCTTGGCCGCCTTGCTTTGGCGGTGTCCTGCCGGATGCGTGCCGTTAAGTTTTCCGCACGGAAACGGGTCAATCCGTCTGCAAGGAAGCGAAGGGTTTAATTTTTTTGTTGTGTTTTTCTGCGCTGATTTTTATCTGGTGACTGTGGGCTGAGAGATGCAGAGCTGCTCTAGGAAGCGTAAGCAAGTTGCCTTTAATAATAATAATAATAATAAACAGGCGTTTCCTGTAAGCCAGAGCAGTTTGTGTGTGATAGGTGCTCTCAGCCTCTCCCGTGGGCAGCCATGGACTGCTTCCAAGGCTGGTGGAGCAAAGCAAGCACACGCTCTGCCCTCAAGCTGCCTCTTCAAAATCTCGTAAAACCTTCCCCAAAGCTTTCAGTGCTGATGGCCCAAATCATAACTAAGTGCTGAAAAGTGCCCCTACCAGGGGGGAAAAAAAAAAAGGGCGGAGGCAGCCCTGGGGAATTCCGGGATGCCTTGGGTTGCGTGCGGAGGTGTGAGCGAGCGGTGGTTGCTGGAGGAAGAGTTGTTCCTGGCACGGGAGGTGGCGATGCTTCGGGGTGTCTCTGACAGCGCGAGGGGTTGCAGTCGGTGGTGTGAGCTTTGCACGGATGTTTCAAGTCCTTGGCTCTCAGCAGGGGCTGACTGGTGCGTTTGGTTGGGTTTTCTGCTCTGCCAGCAGCTCTAGAGGCGCAGGATTTCAGGGTTTGCACGTGGGTTCTGGGGGTGTGTTTGGAGCAGGCGGGTGCAGGTGCTCTGTCGAGGGCTGTCCCGGTGCTGTGCTGATCCTGGTGTGTTCCTGCGCGGCAGAAGAGGGGAGAGGAGCAGCGTGAACCTCTGGGAAGGAGATCCTCCTGGTGTGATAGGTGAATTTAGGGGGGAAACCTCGAGCTGAGAAGCTGGCGGTGTTGCTCCTGTTGCTCTTGTTTCAGAGCTGCTGCTGTTTGCTCCCCGAGCTTCGCCGTGGTTCATCCGAAGCCGTTTTTCACGGAGGCTTTCTCCGGGGGGGGGTTTGGATGGCCAAGCCTGGGAAGGGGAGGTGCAATTTGGGGCTGGGGTTTGGTTTTGGGTTTTTTTTGCTGCTGTGCTGGTGACCTCTCGGTCTGTCCCCGTCCCTGCGGCAGCCATCTCGCCGTTGTCAGCAGACGCCTGCTCACAGTATGACTGGGGACCCCCCCCGAAAGTGCCTGTGACGGGTTTTGGGACCCGTTATGACTGGACCCTTTTGACGCTGCAGTTTGGCAGCACCACAGAAAGTCCTTTCTGAAAACCTCAGCCTGATTTCGCTCTCAGCCACCAGCCCCAGCCTTAGCGGGTGAGCTCTTGGGTGCGATGCTGGGGTGGGGGGGAAAGGATAGGGGTGGGGAAGGGATGGAGAGGGAGCGGTACCAATCCCCGACACAGTTTTCCCTGCATTCCTGGGTCTCTTTTTGCATCTTTTTGCCCCATCTCCCCTTCTTTTTTTATTTCCCCCCCCCTAGTTCAGGTCTTGCTGGGAAGGGCAGCCCAGGGCCTCTGGTGACGGCGGTGGGATTTCGGATGGTCGCCCCGCG
The DNA here is from genome assembly GCF_000699245.1 of Pterocles gutturalis. Classification (NCBI taxonomy): domain Eukaryota; kingdom Metazoa; phylum Chordata; class Aves; order Pterocliformes; family Pteroclidae; genus Pterocles; species Pterocles gutturalis. Next base: position 4,535 of record NW_010131800.1, on the reverse strand, counting down.
CCCCGCCCCGGCTGGAATCCTGTTTGCATTCCCGGAGCACCCCGGGGTGGAGTATCGCGAGGGCTGCGCCGCGTTTCATTCACCAGCGAGGAAAATAAATACGCCGGGGCCGTCCCCGGGCAGGCGGCGGGTACTACTCCTGTGCTACTACAGCATGAAAACAAAACAGATCCCCGAGCCAAGCTGTGCTCGTTTGGCTCGGAAATACATTTTCCAGTCAGGTTGGAGCCAGGCTTTTATTTAATTTTTTTTTTTTTTTACTGCCCCACTAATCCTTTGAATATTTTGAGATTGGAAGCTATTTCTATTCCCTTGTGATTCCTTCTAAGCTGTCGTGCCAAAACACTGTTTTGTTTTGCGCGGTGGGTTTTTTTTTTTGGGTTGTGTGGGGTTGTTTTGGGTTTTTTTTTTCTTTTTTTTTTTTTTTTCCTCCTTAAGGCTGTGATTCTTGCTTGGATCCTGCACTTGTGGTTTTGAGAGGGGGAAGAGGTGGCACAGGTACCTGGTCACAGGCTGCTCCTTTCTCCCCAAGCTATTTGGGGGCTTTATCACATTTCATAACTTCATAAAATAACTTCATAAAAGAAATAGGTCTATATAGTACAGTATAATTGATGCACTAGATTTTTTTTTCCCCTCTTATAAGCCAACACTGTTTTCTTGCATAGAGGGGTTTTTTTTCTGCTAAAATTTTCTGCAGGGAGATGCAGTTTGAGGGGTGAGCATCCCGTTCCCTCCTGCGGATGGAAAGTCCTTTGGGTTGCTGGAAGCGTGGTTTCTCGGCGTACAGGTCCAATTGTGGCTTTCTTCTCCGTACGACAACCCCAATCGTTTTCCTTTTCTCCTCGGGCACTTCAGAATTGTTTGGGGAAGAAATGGGAGAATTTGACTCAACTATCCAGTCAGAGGTTTTTTAAGGTTATAGAGAAGAAGTTGCTGTTGTGCCTGCAGGAAAAGGGTTTAGAAAAGGGGGAAAAGAAGGTTTTGCTGGGGAAAAAAGTTGAAGAGCAGCATCTCAGCGTTCCTTCCTACTTAAGAGAGGAGCAGTGCTTGGATGTGCCGGAGTAGATGCTCCCAAGGGAAGCCTATAATAAAAAAATGAATGAATAAAAGCCTAGTAAAATATAAAAATAATAATGAATAAAAGCCCGTCCTGCGATGCACATCTTTGCCCTGCATACCATCCTGGGCACTACGTTTAAAAAACTTTAAAAATAGTAATAATAACAAAAATAGAATAGTAGTCCATGGACTCTTGCCAGGTTTAACAGAGTATTTCTTTTTTTCGTTGTTCATCTGTTTGAAACGCTCTGGTTTTGTTCTGTGCAGCTTCCCGGTGGCAGTCTCACTCGCTAGCAGAAGACGTACAGCCCGAAATCTGGATTGCACAGGAGCTGCGGCGCATCGGGGACGAATTCAATGCCTCTTACTGTCCGAGAAGGGTAACTTTCCTCTTTTTACTTTCCATTTCTTTACACACGGTCTCTAAAAGGGAAAAGCTTAATCATCTCTGGAAACTAGCTCTGCGGTGAACGTTTCGTTCACTCAAATGTAGAGAAGGGTGCGCGGGTGGTTGTGTTCGCCTGGACGCAGGGGCGTGCTGCCGGCGAGCCGCCTGCCGCTGCAGCGTCATTAAATCAATTAAAAATAACCTTTAAACTCTGACGTGAGGTTTTCGGGTACAAAGTTTGCCGTATCTTTCCTAGCACCCCTAAAGCGCATTGCTGGATCGGGACTGGACCTGACAGGAGTGAGGAAGAAACTTGTAGAAGTTTAGAGGCAGAGGAAGTTTGGGGGTGTTGGGGTGTTTTTGGGGGGATGTTGGGGGAGCCCCAGCCGGGAGCTGGGGAGTGTTTGGGTGCCCGTTTCTGTGCCAGGCTCCATGATTCCTGCTGCTGAGGATCGCGTGCGTGGAAGTGTAGTTGCAGATATGAAACAGGGACGGACTTGGTCTGATAACTTATTTTTCTCACCACGAATCTGCCAGAGCTGTTTTGAAATGTGTAATTATAAGACTGTAAACTCTCTCACCTTTGAATGTTGCAACAAAAATAGATGGCACTAATGCAAAAAAAAAAAAAAAAAAATAAAAGTGCTGAGGATCGCGTGCGTGGAAGTGTAGTTGCAGATATGAAACAGGGACGGACTTGGTCTGATAACTTATTTTTCTCACCACGAATCTGCCAGAGCTGTTTTGAAATGTGTAATTATAAGACTGTAAACTCTCTCACCTTTGAATGTTGCAACAAAAATAGATGGCACTAATGCAAAAAAAAAAAAAAAAAAATAAAAGGACCAAAACAACCCCCCAGCCTCCAAACAAAGCAGCCCAGAGAGATGAAGTAACAGCGGTTTTCAGAGGAGCGACGTTAGCCGGTGACTCGCCCGCTGGAGGTTGTTGTCGCTGCGTGTTGGTGCATGCGGTTCTGGGTCCATCGGCTCTTTTTTCTCTGCGGGAAGAGGAGGCAGCAGCGCATTGGGGAGCAGCAGCGGTGATGAAATGGTGGCTGCCCGGGTCTGTATCCCTCCTCCCCGGCTCATGAGTCACTCCTGCAGCGTTTCTTCACCGTTCCCAGGGTCCCTGTGGCGGGCGCCTGTAGGTAGGGGCTCTCCCCCAGAACGTGTGCCGGGCTGCCGTGGTCCAGCTCCTCTCTGCATCGCCTTGCTGGGGACTCCTCCATCGGCTCCATCGCCTTCCCGAATACTCTGCTGTTCCTGGCCCGCACCAAACCGGCGGTGAGCTGCCTTTCAGCCCAGATCCTGAACATCTGGAACATGCCGCATCTTCTAGTCTCCCCCATGCAGGCTGATTCCTTGTGATGCGAAATACCTACTTTTTTTTTTTGTTTAAAGGACGTATTTTTGATGAAAGGTAGGGACTGAGCCCATCCTACCGGTGTTCCACGGGCTGAACATGCCTGGTAGGGGCGAGCAGACGCGGGAGGGCTGGCAGGATCGCGGAGTGCTGTGCCATCCCTCCTCCTCACTGCCTCCTGGAGCCGTGCCTTCAATTTGGAGCACGGGCAAGCCCTTTGGGTGCCGGCTGGGAACAGATTGGGGAGAAGCAGGGATGTACTCCGTGTGTTACCTCCTGGGGACAGGCTCCCCCAGTTCTGCCCCACGTGAGACCCTCACGCTGGAAATCCGTGCCAGGCGCGTCGCGCTGCCCTGCACGAAGCTCTGTGGTGTGCAGGTGGGTGTTAATTTAATGGGGGGCTAAGGAGGGGTGGGAGGGAGTTTCCAAGAAGGTGGGTGGGGTGAGGGTCCGGGGTGAACATGGCAGCGGGGTGGGGGGCAGCCGCACAGCATCGCGCAGGTTTGCACCAGGCGGTTCCCAGCGCTGCTGCTGAGCTTCCAACCTGCTGCCTCGGGGAGAGCACCGAAAGGCAGAGGGACACGAGCAGAGGCTGTCATGCATGACCCTAAAAACACGTTGTACCTGGCTTCGTTAGCATCTGACGAATTCTCGCCTGTTGCACCCAGAAACGAGGAGGTTTCAGAGCATTTGAGCAATTGCTGTAGGATTATCATTTCCGACACGCTTGGTTCTTGCTTCGTGGAAAGGCATCCTTTCCTGCTGCGCCTGTTTGGAGAAAAGGTGGTCTTGGGGAGGGGGGTGGCTCAGCCGCCTTCCCAGCACGCCTGGCTGTGCCACTCGCTGCCTGGGGTTTGCCCTTTCAGTGTGAGGTTAGAAATGGGGAACTAAGAGTCCTGCCAGAACGGCACTCGCCGGGCAGGTCGGAGCTGTCGGACGGGTCGGAGCTGCCTGTTCCCCATCGCTGCACCCTGTCTGTCACCCCCCGGGCACTGGCTCTTGGGCAAGACAGCGGGAATCGGACAACTTGCCTCGGGCAAGCGGAGGTGCCCACCGGACCCTCTGCCCCCGGAGCCCAGCTCCGCGCTGAGGCTGTTGCAGGCGAGGGTGCATCGCTTGGCTGCCGCCGCGTGCCCCAAGCTCTGCTGCCCACAAAGGTGGAAAATGTCTTGTTTCAACCCCCTGATTTTTTTTTAATACCTCTTTATTAAAGAAAACCTAATTTTGGCATTTCTCTTGCATCCTTCTCTTAGCCTGTTGGCTTTATTTTTCGGTTTGTTTTTTCCTTGCTCTCCGCCCCGTTGGCGGTTGGGCGGTGCGGTGGGCTTAGCACCATGCTGGGTGGGGGTCACTAAATCGCCCCGGTGCGGGGATGCCCCGG
>NW_010131800.1:0-269 GCF_000699245.1 Pterocles gutturalis | reverse complement strand
GGTACCCTGCTCCCGCAGCGTCAGGGGCGGTTTGCATGTGGGTGTAACCAGCGCGACTCCTCTCCCCGGGGCATGCACGGGCATGATTTCACTGATTCTTCCGAAATCCAGCCCAGAGCAGGTTGCTTTGGGACGATATAGAGAGGGAGAGGGGGGATGGTTGGGCTTTTCTTTTGCCCCCCAAAAAGAAAAGTCTTAAATGCTTGTTTGGCGATTGCTCCTTTCTCTCTGCGTTGCATGGTGTGATACAAATCACTTGCTCCAGCGAG
>NW_010131799.1:0-463 GCF_000699245.1 Pterocles gutturalis | reverse complement strand
TCCGCGGGGGTCCGCAGGGGGGTCAGCTCCAGCGCCGGCACCTGCACCCCAAAACCTGCCTGGGGGGCCCCGACATCCACAGGAGCCCCCTCAAGGACCCTGGGACCCCCCAAGGGAACCCCAATCAGAGGATGTATTTCTTGACAGATTGATTCGGTTGACACAGTTTTGAAAACTGAAGTGTCACAAAGATCATTATAAAAAAACCCAACATCCCAAGCAATAAAGCTCACTTTTTTTTTTTTAGAAGTAGTCTACTTCATGCCAATGCCCAGCTACTCATGGAAATATTGCTTTCACCTCGTGTTTTAAAATACAAGCAGCATTTAAAAAATACCATGGGACCCCCAAATCCCCACTGGGACCCTTCCTGGGACCCCCAACCCCCCTCCAGAGCCCCTCCAAGGACCCCCAGGACCCCCAAAACCCCCTGGGACCCGCAAACCCCCCTCCCTGGCACCCC
>NW_010131798.1:3255-14036 GCF_000699245.1 Pterocles gutturalis | reverse complement strand
CACTTGGACATTGAGCTGTTGACTGCAACACTTCCAAGTGCAACCATCCAGCCAATTCACCAAGTGGTCCTCCTTACATCAAATCCATCTCTCCCCAATCTAGAGACAAGGATGTCATGTAGAACAGTGTCAAATCCTTTTGCACAAGTCCAGGTAGATTATGTCAGTTGCTCTTCCCTTATCCACTCATGGTGTAACACTGTTATAAAAGACCACCAAATTTGTCAGGCACAACTTGCTCTTAGTGAAGTCATCTTGGCTGTCACTAGTCACCTCCTTATTTTCCATGTACCTTAGGATCTGCTCCATAATCTTGCCAGGCGTAGAGGTGAGACTGACCAGCCTGTAGTTCTCTGGGTCTTCCTTTTTTCCCTTTTTAAAAATGGGAGTTATGCTTCCCCTTTCCAGTCAGTGAGAACTTCAGATTGCCATGACTTCTCAAATATGATGGATAGTGGCTTGGCAACTTCATCCACCAGTTCCCTCTGGACCCATGGATGCATTTTATCAGGTCCCATGGACTTGTGCACCTTCAGGTGTTATCATGAATAATGTTATCATGAATAATTACAATGACCGTCCTAGAATTCCTGAAAGCAAACTGGTTCTGTGCTATGCACACTGAGGTCATAGCAAGGTCTCTCCTCATCTGCACATTTTGGGGGATGCAGTTTGGTCATCTAGTTATAGAGTAGCAGGATTGACTGCTTTTATTCCTGATAGCTTCTGGCCTGCAGAGTGACCTTGAGCAAGTCCCATGAGATTTCTACAGCAGATAAAAAATGACCCAATACTTAGCTTCTATTCAGAAGTCTGTGGCAGGACGATTATGTATGGCTTGTATAACTGAGTAAGAGTACCTTGGCACTTTTCCCTGTAGGGAGGGGGATGGTGGAAGTACACCTCCTGCCTTCCTGCTCCAGCCCCAAATGGCATGTAGAGCAAGAGATGGAAAAGTAAACAACAAAAAAAAGGTTATTTCAGAAGCAACAAAACCCACAAATTTTCCTTTCTAACACAGCCATCTCTGTATTCAACTGGCAGCCTGCTCGGTTTTCCGGCAAATGAAAATATACTCTGTCCTGGTGTCTTTTCTGTGAATCTTACCCAGTACTATGAAAGCAAAACCAAGAAGCTTAAATCTGTGAAGAACTCACAATTTTGTTCTAGTTACAAACATGCCCTGAACGTAAAAGTGTTTTAACCCTATATCTTTGCTGAAGTACATATTAATTTCCAGGCCCATACTGTACCTGCTGATTTGCATTCTATTACATTAGAAGACATTAAAAAAGCTAAACAAATTAAATAGGTTTCAAACTCTATTTGAAGCAAAGTTGTTGCAGAACTTCAATTTTGGTAGAAAATAACAGTAAATTATCTAAGGGATTAAGGATCACTAACCTCAAAATATTAAAATAAAAATTTAAGCTTTCATTAAGGAAAGACTTTAAGCCAAGTATCACAAGCTGGTGTGCCTCTACTCTTTGTTGGCAGGCCCTGATGCACCCCTAAGCCTGTCTGCCTTTACACCAGAACACGCTCCCAGAATGTAATTGCACCTCAATTATAAAAATTATCACTCTTAAGAGTCAGCTAAATCTATAGTGCAGATACTGTCATGTCAGCATGACATACCTTATGCTGACTTAATGTACATCCTTCAGGATGTTTTCTTCTGTTCCTCTAAACCACGTTAGGTACAGAGGCACAGCTATGAAGCAGAGTGACTTAACACAAAAGAAGACCTTCAGCTAAACCTGCTCACTCATGTGAAACACCATACCATGTTCTCTTTACTCCTACAACTCATACAAAAAGGCTAAAAGCAAGAAAAGGTTTGTAAATTTTTTACTGCCTTAATTGCTCTCTTCTCTTGGGCTTAGCTGGTTCTGTTTATTAGAGAGAATCAGGTCCAAGCCTGGGCAAATAACCACATTACAGAAAGGCACTGTAGTGGTTTCACAGTGGGTACGTGGAAGAAAGGCTGACGAGGCTTATAAAGAAAGGTGGGTCAGGAGGAGAGGAGCTGTGGTGTGGCAGTGCCCAAAGGAGCCTGGTCTCCTAATGCTCACATGTGAGTGAACCTAAGATACTACTTCTTGAGGGAAGTAGGAAAAAAACATAGCAAAGCTAGAGGCAGATTGAACATGCACGAATATTGGCAAAGCTTTTACCCATATCTTATCATGCTCCTATGTTTGTGTCAAAATAATTAGCATGCACTCAGCTCAGACTCCATTCTCTTCATGGTCGTTAACAAACAGCTGTTCTGATAAGACAAGAGATCATTTTAGCTGAAACTGTTCTTTCTAGACTGTCTAGTCTCTTAAATTAAAGTTAACAGATTTAATGGAAAAATGGCAATACAAAATAGAAATAGACTCAGAAAAAAGTTTTTATATGAACTGCAAACAAGAGAAATGTTTCCAGTGCCTTCAGTGCTCAGTAAAAGTATTTATAAAACAAATGCACATTACCTTAGTGTTTGTAATTCAAACACCAAATTTCTGGAAACTAAATGGAGGGCCCTAAAGCAAGAGTGTGGAGCTTTTTTCTTTTTCTTTACCCAAGCAAAAAAAAGAGTGCTAAATCAAGAAAACAAAATCCAAATGGTGCGAAAAACAGCTGAACAGTAAAAATGAATAAAAGTGACTAGGATACAGGACTTGTCAGTTCACTGACATTCAGTTTTTTTAAGAACTGACATATATATTGAGAAGAATTTTTGGATTGAACTAGGTTAATATAGGCTTCTGGAGACATTTTTCTCCTTGAAATTATTCAATGTTTTTTCCTGCTTTGACTGTTGAATTATTGATATAGGCAGGGAAAATAAAAAAATAATTTCACATATTCATCAAATCTGCCTTTTAGATTTGCTGAAACTGTAATACAGTGAACCGTTGAAAGTTGTGGAGTTTTGATAATCCAAAACAAACTCTGAATTAATTCAGCCAGAATGCTGCTGAGGCCACCATGAGCCTGGCCCTGGTATAATTACAATACTGTCTTTGTAATCAGTCTTGGAATCTTCCATTTGATTTGACTAGAACAAATTGTCAGAATAAAAATAAGTCAGATGTACCACAGTCATACACTTACTACATTCATTTTTCCTCTCACACCTTTTTTTGTTATACCACAGTGCATTAAAGGATGAGTACCACAAGGATCTAATTCTAAATAAAAGCAGCTCAAGCCTCAAAACATCCGAATTTCCAACAGCATCAGAAAGAAAGTAACCTAACTGAATTCTTATGTATGCATGGATGTCCTGTCCACCTGAAGCTTTAATAGTAGTCTGTTTCAGACACTTTTCTGCATACAAGTAGGGTCAAGGGGAAGCTTTCCAGTCCATAGAGTATGAAAGAAAACTATACACCCTGAATACTCTAACTGAAGTGGGAAAAAAAAAAAGGCTTAACATTTATTTTTCTCCATCTGATGACTTTGGGCCTATAACAATTTCCAGAATGCTGGAGTTTACACTACTGGAGCTGTAAAAATAATTGGTTCACAGATTTGCAGAAAAATGAAATGATTACTAAGATATACTGTGCATAGATAGATATAACCACAATTTTAAGCTGTTAACATGTCCATAAAGTTAATAAAGAACTAAAGCAGTTCTGCTTGCTTGGCAACTCCCTGCTACAACATGAGTGATAGTTTAACTCTCAGCTGGGGGCAACTGGGGAAGAGGTTAGCTGTAGGAGAAACATGTGAATGAAAAACATGGAAAAAGGACATGACTTATGGGTTATTCGAGCCAGGGAAAGCAACTAGAAACAGAAACTTACAGTGATGAGCTCCAACATGCATGTCTGGTCTTCTAGTCCTGTTTATACCCAACCAGTGACTTTATTAACTGGCACTTAACATGCCAGTTGTGAACTGGTATCTCTAAAGGAAGAGCAGCAAAGCCACCTAGAAGAGACAGTGCAGGCAAGAAGGCAGGGAGATTACAGAAGCAAGCAAAACTACAACTGTGCTTAAGGTTGCAATGTGATGCTGAATCATAGCCCATAGTCATAATCATAAAGCTGTCCTCTTGGTCTTTTACTGTTAAAAAGCAGAAGTCAATTTTCTTTTTGTAAACATAACTTTTCCCATCAAGAGGGAAGCCAACCAGAGAAAATCAAGTCTTACATTTTACAAAACTCTATCTGAACAAATGAGTAGAGAATTTTTTTGCTGGACAGAACAACTTTAGACAGGCTTCATACAGCACAGCTTCTCAAACTGAGCTGAGAAGCTTTCAATGAAGTCAGCTGATCACTTCATTTTTTAATTATATTGCTACTCCCATTACTTCTGCTCCATGTTTTGATAACTACCCAAATAATCACATCTGAACATTCACATTTTGTACATCACCAGTGTATACCACTGTACACAGAGTGAACTTCACAATACTGATAAGTTTCCTTCCCACTTTAAACCAATCACTAAGAAAACTGACAAAAGAGTTGAAAGTCTTTAGCACATCTTATCAGAAATATACATATATAAGCTATATTAACATATACATCCGGATAATACTAAAATAGCATGGGAAACAATGTTATTCACTGGATGGCACAGTGATTAATCCTTCCCCTTCATGGTCATTTTCCATGCTCTCTCATGCTTCTTGCTGTTTTGAGAATTTGTCTTGGTGATGGAAGAAGAAAGAGGGATGAGGGTAAGGGGAGGTGGCAACAGGATGGGGTGATGCAGGGAAAGCTGCATCTGCAGGTAAAGGGGACAGCACAGAGCAAGGCCAGACAGTTTATGGCCACCAAGAACTGCCAAACCCATCTTGGTGCCTCTCAGGTGGGACACGAGGAAGAGCTCAGCACCCTCCAGCCAAAAGGACAGAATGGGAAGTGTGGCAGAAGAGGCTTCTGGGAGGGCTTGAGCACAGCTGTGCCAGGACAGGACACACTAAGCAGCACCTGACAAGGTAAAGTGTGCTTTACTCCAGGCTTCTACAAAGCTGTCACAGCTACTTTGCACTTGTGCAACTGCCTTGCACTTGTCTTGCCTGCCTGGTCCCAAAGGCTCCCTTACAGGGAGATTCCCAGGTTCATCAAGGAGGTGTCATGGAAATCCCTTACAGTAAAAGAAAAAAAAAAATAAAAATCATGAATCAGGGTCTGGCACTCAGGCAACCTCCTGAATCACTCATTGCACTCACTGGAACATCAGTCTGGTAGTCACAATGCTCATGGTCTTACAGAAGATGGGTTGAATAAATGGTGTTTGCACATCATTACCCACAGCTAATGACTCCTCTCATATCAAAGAGTGTTTTCTCTGCCATCTGCAGCTATTTTCTGTTCCAGCCTAAAGAGTACAAAGGAGGCAAGATAAGACCTAGGCAGAGTATTTGAGGTGCTGTAAATGGGGTTTAGTAACACATCAAGGTACGAGGTAACCATCAGAACCTGATCTGTAAATATGCAAACCTAGCTGGAAATGCACACAAAGGCTTTTTACTGAATGCATTATTACTGGGAGGGAAACTTTAATGACAAATAATGATTTTATTCCTGATCATTATTACCTTTCTTAATTTTCCCTTGTCTGCTCAAACCATAGGTTTAAAATACTGCAGTAACTGAGCTCAATGGGAAAACTGAAATGATTTTTCATTGTATTAGATAAGTGGCTTAGTAAAATGTAACACGAAATGGATTGCACAAGCAGTTTTGCAGTGCCATGGAGACCATCCTTCTGGTCAGCAAAGGGACTAGGGAAAGTAAGTCTTGGAAATTCATCTTATTTGACATGCTACAATAATTTGATATTAAAAGCACTGACTATAAGCTCATTATTTTATGGAATTACTACCCATTATTCTCAGCCAATGAGTCAGTAGTGCCCTATGATAAATCCCAAGACTCAAGAGCAACCCTATTTAAGATTCATTTTATTTCAATTATTAAGTAAAGGAATCTACTTGAGACAAAATCCTTTTTTTTTTAAAGGACCCCTAAATTCCTGTAAAGACTTACCCATTTACAATGGACTTCTAGTCATGGAAAATTTCAATCTGAAATACAGTTATTTCAGCTTGAAATAATTCTTATAAAACTTGCTTGAGATTCCCACAGTGACAGTGTATTTTCTACCACACCTGTTTCTCTATAGGCACTTCACTACACTTAGAGATCTTCAAATATGTTACAGGTTGCCTTTTCATCTCTCACAACAAAGGCCTGGTTTACATAGCCTATGATGAAATCACTACAAATGTCTGGATGCTGAAACACTTTTTTTCTTAACTTCTTAATACATTCAAGGAAACCCATCCCTCCCATACCACTGATACAGCAAGATCAAGAACTGTTCTCAGTCATGTGATTTGAGTAACATTTCCCATTGCGTGGTGAAGAACAGATCTAGATGTTCACATCTAATCTTTCTTCCCACAAAGGCGCAGGGCTGCATTGCTGTTTAACCTCTGTCTTGTCAAACAAGAAATCAGAAACCAGTGATGGTATACTAAAAAAAAAGGAAAAAGGCTCACAATGTACATTCAGTATTAGAAATTGAGAATCTAAGGCCATATTACATTCAAAATGCTTAGGGACAGTGCTCTTCTCTCAACAAATCTCACCAAAAGGAAAGAACCTCAAGCTTACAAAGGTAACACCACTATATACCTATATTACATTTCAGTGTCATTGCCATGTCTGCAGTGTGACCAGAGTAATTACTTTAGGTGAACTGGGTAACTGCAGCACAATAAGGGTCAGGACATGTGGAATTCATGGAATACACCTAGTTCCACAGGGTGTCCATGGGAGGTTAATTCCAAACTAGAAGATTCAAGCCCTGTGGGATAATGTTAGGAAAACACTGGTTGTTGTTCCATCTGAAGGCTGCTAAGCATAATAAAAATCTAACAGATAATCAATATAGCTACCTGATACTAATATCCTCAATTGTCATACCAGAGGATGCTTTTCAGAAGAAAAAGCCAAATCTGTAACATGAGTTCAGAAGAACTCCTTTTTCAGTAGGTGAGGGAACTGTTCTCCGAGATCTTGCTGAAGAAGCTGACCACTTCCTTGTAAAACACTACAGTTAAGAACCAACTGCAGTTGCTGCCTTGCAGATAAACTATTTTCTTCCATATGCTCTTCATTTCATACATATCAGCATATCAGGCATGGGACTAATTTCAAATTGATAACTAGCATACAACTAGTGTGGACGGCATCTCAGCTGCTACTTTTAGTATCAAAAAGTCTTAACATGAATTTTGAGGTGACAGTACTATACTTAAATCATCTGAAGGAAGAAGTATTATCTCCTTTTATCTGTCCACATGCTTCTGTGCTGTCTCTACTTGCTTTCAGCAGAAAACCTCGAAGTATGGGATTGCTTCTCAAGTGATCTCTTGAAATACTCAAGCAGGTTTTATAACACATTGTATGATAAGTTTATTATGACAAGTGTTTTTGCAGCTATTTATCTAAAGTGAATTGTCAGAATCAAAGTTTTATGAACATGAAGAAATGCTCTTAAGAAAAGGTCCAATCTGCGTTCTGCTCTGAACCCTAGCACTGATCCCATTCAGCTGGCAGAGAGTGCCAAAGTCAGAAAAGACCTGCTGTGAGCAGCTTAGGGTTAAAACATCAGTGGCAAAAAATCCCAATGCCTTGAGTAGGAAAGAGAACTGTTTTCTGAAGGATAATCTGTGCATACTTCAAAAATCGTTTAGGGCAGTTTTGAACCATCAAAGTGCTGTGACACTAAACCTGTCTAAAGCAGATTCTTTCAGTCATTTTGAGCGAGTGACAAATCAGTTGCACATTTTAGGGGATGAGTCAGACTTCAAAAGGGTTGCTGCATCTCTTACTTTTCAGTGTGTTTTGCTCTAGGAAAGACTTACAGTTCCGAGGTCAATAATGAAACAATCTCCTTTGTTGAAGCTGGTCCAAGCCAGGGGGACTTCTGTGGCTCTTACAACTCTCCGGCCCTTGATATGCAGAAGCCTCTGAGCACTCAGATCATTAGTAACAACGTGATTAAATCCAGAGGCGACACCACCTGCCTGAATAAAACACAACAAAGCAGTAAGCTTTATTTCAGATTGATTTCTGCAACCTTACCTTTTTGTTACAGCTCTGGAGCTAGCAGGGGGGAAAATAGCTTATGCAGTGAGAGGTGTGCCAAAATAATGTATTAACAGTGCTGACCACAGACCAGACAGACAAGGGAAACACTGCTGCTGCTGAACTCCCCGGTGTGAGTCTTTATCTGAGGGAGCAGATGTCACCCTGCTTCAAAGGGTCTTCAGATGGATGGGGAAAGGGAAAGCACAGGATTTACTCCGCTCTCCTGCATCATCCAGAGGATAAGGTAATACTGAACCACACTGTTAGTACAAAAATCAGTAGGTTATCACACAAGAACTGAAGAAAAGGAGAGGAATATGCAGCTCCTTTACAAGTTTTCCCAACTTCCTTACATCTCAGATGTCTGAGTGGTTTTAGTGTCTGGTTGTGTGTAGAGGGAGGGGTAATTCTACAGCAGCTCTGCATCTTCTGAAGTGAATATTTGCAGCTTAGGAGGCAACCTAGCAAAGAGTACCAAACTGGGGGAAGTGAGACCAAACTATTGATTAAAATCTATAAACTATATACATTTAAGCCCAACTTATTCCTGTAAATTGGCTTGGCTGTCTGCCTCTGTGAGGCAGTACTCGCCACTCCTCCAGGAAACCCAGACCTTGAATTGGAATAGACAGTTGCTCTTAAAATTACAAAGAAAAAAAAAATGAAAAATTGGGCAGGTCACTGTCCATCTCTCTTACTCAAGAGGAATTAAAAGCTTCAAATTGGTTATGTAAAACTATGACAAGTTACAAACCTTCATAATGAGAAAAAAAAGTCTGACTAAGCAATGGCTCTCAGAGCTCCTACTACCAGGAGACTCTCAGGAGAAGTATTACCTTACTCTTAAAAAAACCCAGATGTCTCAAAAAATTTCCTTCCAAAGATCAGCTTCTGGAAGTGACACAAGGAGGCTGACACAAGAGCTTTTTAAAACATAAAATTTTCATTAAAAGTATTTGGGAGGTTTTTTTATCTGCTTCAAAGAAAAAAACTGTAATAAGACTGCAAAAGTTCTTATACCCTTCGTAAGCACCATTTTTAGACTCAAGTGAGGTTTGGGTTTTTTCCACTCTGTTCATAAGCACACATTTGAACAAAATGATTCAGTCCACAACATAAATAGATTCAGTGAGATTTACTGCCTCCCAAACATGGAGAGTCCCTACTGTGAGCTCCCCTAGACACACAAGTATAAAATCTTAGAATAGTTTGATTTGGGGGAAAAATTAATTGGGAAAGGTTTGCACTTATCAGAAGAGGCACTGGTAAACAAGCTGCTGCTTTCTGTACAAGTCCCGGGACTCCTATAGTTTAAGATAGGTAGTTCAGATGTAAAACCACTAAGCATTAAGAAACAATTTTTAAACTTTCCATTTACAAAGCAAAAGATCTGATTTTTCTTGGGGAACAATGTTACGTATATTTTTAGAATATATTTTGACAGATGGCTCTTTACCTTGTATTTAATTCCTCCTTTGAAGTAGCCCACAAACTCAGTAGACTCATATCCTTGAATTTCTCTACTCTGCACAGGCTTTCCTCCTAAATAGTCATCCATTTGAACAGTGAAGATAGCTGCAGCTGTGCTTTCATCCTGGGTACATTCCTTCCCTGAAATAAGATGAAATATTATGTCTGTAAAGCACTAATACAACTTTGAATTCTGTTGGAGAAATTGTTTCTGTGACAATCAGGCACTGCCTTCAGCAGGTTGTACAGCCCCAGAAGGTTGTACAGCCCATGTATATGTTGCAACATATTCTTAAGTACTTGTAGATCTGTATTCATAAGAAAAAAAAGTTAAAAATAGCCAAATTTGTCTTCTGTCAGCCTCTTTGAACAATAGAATATTTTAATTAATTGAGTTTAGCATTACAAGTGTTCATAGTAATGATTTCTGGACTTTGAGTTGAAGTGCAAAGACCAAGGAAGGTCATGTCAAAGGACTGATTAGATGGTAAACCATGTATTCATGCTAAGAGCAACTCGACAAACCATAAAGTTAAAATAATGCAAGAGCAATCCTATTGACATATAATGCAAGAAGAGGGTATTTTGTTTAGACATCTTTTATTAGATTGCCTGGTACAGCTGGGAGAAAGAAAAGCAGCTTTGAGGGTCAGGTATTTGCTTCATGAGGTCACATTGTACCCTTCAGAGATTAGCCTCTTCTCAGGACTGTGGCAAAACGGCCTCCTTAACTAGTGTGTTGATGGCCCAATCACACCGCAAAGCAGGCTGAAAATTAAAACAAAGCTTTTAGCCTGAGATCATATACAGTTTTGATTGTTTCAAGAAGAGTACAAGTAGGATCAAGCCCCAGGAAACTGGCTTCTCAAGAACTTTTGAAGAGTAAGGAAAGGTGAGGTTTTCCATTTAGTTTTTATTTTTTCTTTCTAAATAAGAGGAAGATGCTGATACACAAGCAACAGTTCTCAAGAGCAGCTTCTCACTTTCATTAACCATTTTCTTGCTTCTAGGTGACTGAGTGGAAAACCAGCACAGTGCTCCAGGCAGTCCAGACAGAGATACCTCTCTCAGGTTATGGGAGATGGGGAAGTGGGTAGTGAGGTGTTGGTGTCACCACACAGTGTAGTGAGTCATTGGTGTCACAGGAAGCCTGTCGGTAAGGTATTAGGAAAGAATAAAACATGGGAGAGGGGGGAC
>NW_010131798.1:0-3224 GCF_000699245.1 Pterocles gutturalis | reverse complement strand
GGGTATCACCGACATAGCTCCTCTCTCAAGGGGAACGAGTACCCTACTCATGGCCCAGCAGTGCAAATGGCACAAGACAGCTCCCCTCCACACACCAACTGTGCTTCTGACATGAGCAGTGTCACCACTGCCACCACCGCAGCTTTTGTGGGGCTACAGGTGCAATGGGAGACTCCAGAAAGCAGCGAGACTGAAACAGGGAGGGGATCCAAAGAATAAGGGAGGCATAGGGAAGAGAAGAGCATAAGGCCTGCCCAAAAAAGGTAAAAACATTACTGAAAGCAGAACACAAGAAGTTATGAAAAAAAAAAATCCCCATCACTCAGAGGCAGAACAACTTGCCATGTGGCAATATTCTTTCTGAGACCTGGTTACCACCAGTTGGTGGTAAAGCTTTGGTTGTTTTTTTTTTTTTTATAGGGTTATTCATGTCCATTAGGGACTCAATCCTTCTGATTTATTGCTTGCAATTACACAGCAGGGTTCAGGGTCAAAGAAAACTGGTTTTGGAACAGTGTTAGAGATAAGAACCACTGCCAGGCTTGGTCTCACAGCTGCTATGCAATAAAATACTCTCTGAAACCCTGTTTAAAAAAAAAAAACAAGTAAGCATCAATCAAAGCATAGGTTATTCAAGCTTCTAAGAAAAACAGATTTACCTTATAGTCTGAGGCACAAAGAGGTATAAATAAACCAGAGTATACAGGGAAAAGGACAAAATTTTTACCAGATTAGATCCTAGATCACATGGATAGGTCTTATCACTTAATCTCTGGGGACAAGGGTTAAAAAATAGTTAAAAACCACCATGTATGATTTGATAAAAGATACTAAGTCTTACTTCCACTGTAAGACTATGCCTCATACTGGCATATACACTGTTTCTACTAGTGATACTTTCAAGTCCAGGCAGCTTCCCTTAGGATTAAAAGTTTAGATACTAAAACAGCCTCAAGTGCCAGTGCAGACAACCAAGCCAGGATCTCTGAGCAAAGTTAAAATAGGATACAGCTGCCATGACACAGATCCATATTGATTGCTTGGCCATGCCAACATCATTGCAGCACCGGAGTTGGCTTGTTCAGAAATTACCCAACCAGGACAGCACTTCATATGTGAAATATTTGTTAAAATACTGGCTTTTGCATAGGAAGCTTCAGGACAGAACAACTGTTTGGTCACTTTAACTCTAGGATGCCTGTCACAGCACAAGACTTGTCAGCACATCAAGGTTACAGACCATCGTCCCATGGTCTAGACCTCCTTCTAACCCCTTGGGTATGCCCAAGCAAGGTATTAGAAGGAAGTTTGCTACTATATAATATGAAAAATCAATGCTCTGCTTTTATTCTGAATTTGGGGTCTTTTTTAGTGAAGACTGTTCAGGCTTAAAGCCACCATATGAAGCCCACACAATAACACATGCCACAGATAACAGGCAGGACTAAGACTGTGTCACCAAATGGCAGGGCCCTATAAGTATCTAAACCCAAGGTCTGTATGGTTTCCACCAATCTAATTTCACAAAAGTTCTTTTCACATCTGAAAAGACATCTGACTGATAATGACTGCTGTACCTGTTCAGAAACAGCTTATGGGAAGTCTTCAGAAAGACCCTACTGAGGTCTTCCTGGGCCACAGGTTACACAGCCTTTGCTCATGAGGGAAAAGTTTGGTGTGCTGAGAATCAGTTAGCAAAAATACCAAAATGATTCAAACTCTTGCTCTTGGTGTAACTGCCCTTCCTCATACACCTTGTATGAAGTTCTGGTGTCCTGTCGTTACTAAGCTTGCAGCAGTGTTTGAGCATCTCTGCCCCACTACTGGAGTAACGTGCATCCAGGAAGGGGTTTCCCAGCAGTTCGCTGCACTGCTGCCAACCTGCCAGCTGCATAAGAATGTGTGCCCAGGTTACCTGAAGCTATTTACAATAGGTGGATACCACCATATCAGCAGAAGATGTGCATCAGTGTGTACAGCTACAGGCCTTTCACAAACAGCAATGAGGTTTTAATCAGTGCAAATGTCAGACACTGTTTTGAATTCACTTCCAGTTGCAGTCTTTGCATCTTTCCCTGGGAAGCATCTACTATACCTTAACTAGTACATAAGTAGTTCTAACTTCACTAACAAAGGTCTAAATAGCCAAACCCTACTACTTGCTAGCAGTGCTGTTGACTTAAGAACATTTGCCCGAAATTCATTTATGCTGCCATCTCTGATTACACTCTTGTCAGAGACAGACTCTGTCCTGAGTGCCAGCTGGATAACTCATAACACATGCAAAACTAAACAAGCTTCAAACATTCATGCAGAAACAATCCCAGCTTTATCTGCTATTCTTTTTCAATGTGTCCAAAAGTACAATGAGAACCACAGCAACTCAAACACATTAACGTTAATCCACATTGACCTGTCTTTATGTGCATTCACCGAGATGATTGCCTACAAACACAAACCCGACAGTGAAACAAGAACAAAGATTTCACGCAGCTACACTGTGGTCGGATGACTTGGTGACCAGACAAGGAAGTCTCAAGAATCTCCAGATGAGGAAGTCACCTATAATTCATCCTTATGCGAGACTTCTGTTTTGCTGTGAACACTGTGCTAGTCAGGGTTGAAGGCAAAAGACATGAGCGCAAATCCAGTACTTGCAGTTGCTTCAGGAGGGGCTTTATCAGGCTGACAGACCGATATTAAAGAGAAGTGACTTTACCTTCAATCTCTGTAGCATCAGAAAGCAAGATTAGGCTAGCTGTACACAAAGCAGTGCAACAATGCCACAGGGAGGCAAGAGATGAAATTTTAGTCCTAGTGGAAAAAAAAAGGCAAGAAAACTTTTCATCTGAATGAAGGCAAGATTTTACTTGTAAATCCTGGGTGGATGCAGCCAAGACTCGATTTTAACCATTCAGCACTTTTTCAATCTAACATCACAAAGTAAGCAAATATTCACTTTTCTGTCAGCCCCGCTTTCCCCCCCCCATAGCCCCGCCACATCAGAAGCGACGAGACTCGGCATCGCCCAGATCCTTGGCTGTAGCCCTACTCCTGTTACTTAACTGTCTCAACTTGGAAGCTGCAACACACGCAGCATTTCCGAAAAGGAACGCGGAAAAATTCAGCTCCCGAGCCCATGGAGCCCAGCAAAGCCGCAAGAAACTTCACCAGCAGCCCGGGCTCGCACAGCAGGCTTCGCCGCCCCCCGCCCCGCGCCCCCG
>NW_010131797.1:0-233 GCF_000699245.1 Pterocles gutturalis | reverse complement strand
CGGAGACTCCACACCCTCTCTGGACAGTGCCAGCGTTTGATCAGTCTCACCGCAGAAAAAGTGGTTTTTTGTGTTCAGATGCAATTTCCTATTTTTTCTTCGGCAGACACCACTGAAAAGAGCCCAGTTCCCTCTTCACAGCACCCTCCCCTTCAGATATTTATCCACATGGCTGAGTATGCCTGGCCCCAGCCTCCCCCCTGGCTGACCAGCCCCAGCCCTCCAGCCTCTCC
>NW_010131796.1:637-945 GCF_000699245.1 Pterocles gutturalis | reverse complement strand
GAGAAATAAATAGTTTCAGCTTCACGTATCTGAGAAAAACAAAATGAGGGGCCCGTTCAGTCCCAGGGTTTTGGTTTGGGATCATCCTGTTCTCCCCGTACGTCGGACGCAGTGCTGGGGTTTGGTGATTCACCTGATGCTCATCTCTCCAGGAGGGACCAGGGCTGGCAGCGGGAGCCAACATCAGCTCATTACTGATGGTTAACGAGGGCCCCGGGGTCTGTCACGCAGGCGGACATCCCGGGAGGTACCAGGGAGCAAATTTAGCTGGAATGATGGAGCCACCACCCTGGCCAGGACCTCCCCGC
>NW_010131796.1:0-255 GCF_000699245.1 Pterocles gutturalis | reverse complement strand
TCCAGCCCCTCCCCGAGCCCCATCCATCTCCAGATTTCCTACCGGAGCTGGGTGAACGGAAAAACGCACATACGTGCTTTTGTGATCGGAAGTGGTTGATATTCGCCGGGGTGATTAATACAGAAGCAAACACTAATGTAAACCATTAACTCAGCGCTGACCTCCGTCCTTTACACTTCCCTCCTACAGGCACAGCTTGAAAAAAAAAAAAACAAAACCCCCTTTATCACTGCACAGCCACAGCACCGTGGCACC
>NW_010131795.1:5000-51003 GCF_000699245.1 Pterocles gutturalis | reverse complement strand
GGGCCGGCTGCGCGCAGCGGCGGCGAGGGAACACCCAGGGCCGGGGCGGGAGTGCGAAGGAGGAAATGGGGGATAATGATGGAGAGAGGCGGTGTTTGTAATGTGAGGTCCTTTTGAAATCCGTAACGACTCCGGGGGCAAGGTTAGCAAATAAAAGTTTATTTTGCTGCTCAGTGAGAGCCCGTCTGGAAATAAAGTCGTCTTTCAGAAGATTGATGCTATTGAAAGTCGGTTTTAGTAGGTGAGCTCCTCGGGAGCTGGGAGGATTTTATTCCGATTGATTGAATGCCAGCTTAATCAGAGCTATTTACACAACCGTTGAGTAATGAAAGAGCAACATTTTTAGCATAGTAGATGGGCCACTGTAAGACTGCAAATATGACAAAGATGACACACCAAAGTACTAATTTAAGCTTCTTAATTGGGAAAATAATAACGCCCTATTCAGGTGTACACTGCCACCTCACATTTCTCAAATACATGAGCGCATATGGGTCTGAAGAAAGTCAATATTACGTAAGATGTCAAAGTAAGTGTACCGTCTGTGGGTAATCCTGAGGGTTTTCTTCCTTTTATTCACTGCTAAATGTGTGTCTCCTAGAGTTCCAAAATGTGGTATGTCATCTACTTTGGCTAACACTGTTTCTTTGATGCAAACAACATCTTCAGTCACTGGAACCAAGCTCGTCTTTGAAAAGATGATCCCTCCTATCCCAGGTGTAGTCCCATTCAGGCCTTTTGATGGCCTGTATATAAAAATACGTCTCAAGAGACATAAACACATGCCAAGATAGTAACCACTGCCTCCCAGCCTATATATTCTTTACCTGATACAGGAGCAGCATTACTCTTATTTTTATTTTAACTAGGCTTTGCCTTTTTTTGACCATCTTTAGCACGTAATCTAGTCATTAGTTTGATTTAGGATAGCCAAAAAGCCCAAGTTTTTAAAGTTAAATATGCAGGATTGTGTAGCTACATGAGCCTCCGACGTTCTCTTAGATGCTGCCGAGGCAGTAATTGATGTCATGTGAACGTGGAGTTAATCAGTTCAGCTTCCTTCAGACCTTGAAGGAGGGTTATGATGGGAAAGCTCTAAAGAGAAACTAATGCTTTAAACCCCATGATAGAGGGACAGCATCATTCTCTAAACTATTTAATTACAGGTTAAATTATTTTCTTGTTATGAAAAGCTGAAACTGAAAAAGCGTTGGGGGAAAAATTCTGATGTTTTCTGCTGAGTCACTCCCCTGGTTTATCAGAAGCTTTTCACCAACACTGTAATACGACTCGTGCCAGTCGCAATCAAATCTCCTTTTGTTCATGAGCTCAGAATCTGAATTCCCCTTTTCCAGGTAGAAATAAAATATAGTAAAATGTGGGACACCTGGGATTTGTAATAACAACTGGAACCAGTTTAAATCAATCTCCATTCAGTCTTTCAGTGTATTCTCAGTGTATTAGTAATGTATATCACTAATACGAATCCACTTACCTTATTTCACCCTTTCTATATCTTTTTTCTTCTGAAAGCTCTGTAGGAGGGACAGATGCTGAGAGCATTGGTGTTCTCCGAATGGAGCAAGTCAGAGCACGCAAGCCAATGACAGATTATTCTGAATATTCACGTAGTTGCTGTCTGAAATTTCAAATTGACAGTTCTGGTTTTGTGGTCAAATCTCAGGAATCCCAACAGTGGAATTTTTTGTTTCCTTGATGGTTTTTGTTGGGTTATATTTTCCTAACAGCCAACCCAATTCTGGTCTCCGTTTGGCAAGCATTTCCGAAACAGCTGGTACATGACCATATGCCGTGCTGGCACTGCTGTGAGCTTATTTCCCACTTGTCCTCCTGGTCAATAAAAGCTGCTCCATGTGCTGAAGGACAGCTGGTCCCTTGGCATGCGAAGCAGCTAATGAACTTTTCCTCCCAAAAGCCATAGGGACAGAGCATGTTAACTCTGATCAGAGGCTTTTCCTTTCTGAACTGCTATCAAAGATGGAAGTTCTCCATGGGAACCCTGTTTGTTGACGCTGTGTGACAACCTACACACAGTGAGAACAGCTAGGTGGATGTGCATTGTAGGTGACAGCACTTGTTTGGAAAATCAAGGCTAAATGATCTGTGTTAAAAAGAATGCTAAACCACATCTGAGTGACTGATGGATTTGTGCTTTTAGCTATCAGCCTCAGCAAGTACCACTGTTTCCCTTTTTCATTCTGACCCCTGCTCAAAAAGGTCTCAGATAAATTTCTAAAAGATGTATCCATTTCACCGTATAATATTTTTTTCCTGTTAAGGAACATACTGAAGGAGGAATTGCACAAGCAGTTCAGTATTACACAGCCACAGCTTGTAAACTTTTTACTATCAGCCATCCATCTTCCGTAAAATTGGTCAGTTTATAATATTGCCTAAAATTTTCTGTTAGGTGCAATAAAAAACCCCTGATTTTCCCTGAGCAGGGGTTCTGTATCAGTTAACTTTGAAAGTCATGATAACCCATCATTAGACAGTCCTCTATTGTTCACACTTCATAAACTGCTCATCTGAAATGCTTGATAGAAACAATCTGCTCATTCAGCGTTTTAGAAATGGAGGAAAATTCATGAGGTAATAAATGTAGTTTAAGGACAAAAAAGATCATCTAAGTGTGTGGAATCTAAATATATACATAAATTCATAGATATTTTTAAAATACAGAAAATGGATGGACCATAATGTAAGGTGAAACAGGGAACATCCAACAGATATATGATGTGTTTTATTGGATACTTTGATGTACAGATTCAGAAGTATATAATTGTCTCATTGAAGCTACTTTGCTTAATTGCATCAAGGCTTACATAACTTTTTTACTACTTTTTGTGGTCCATTTCAGGTTTTGAACAAAGACTCATGCAAAACGTTCACACCTCCCAGAAGTAATAACTACGTTCAAATGACACATTCAAAAGGCATTCCTCAGCACTAGATCAAGTTTCAGATTCCTTTTTACTGATCCCTCTTTCCTAATAATATCCCTGCACAGTGAAAAACCGAACTGTAGATACCCACAGCATCAGAGGGCCACCTTGTTGTCTGAATCAAGGACCTTATCCACCGCAGTGAATGGAAAGTAACATTAAATTTTAGTAGGATCTGCATTAGGTCAGGGGTGACTTTTTACCTTTTAGACTTCTCTGTGACAGGTTTCAGTATTGTTAATAGGAATGCACTAGCACGGTGAGTTTGGAAGATCTGAGTCGCTTGAAAAATCAATTACATAATTCAAAGTAAAATTGTTTTCTGTTTAATACAGCTGTATCACTATGACTTCAAAATGTATTTTTGCTTTCTTTGAACACAAACTGCACAGAAACTGCAGGTCAGGCAGTGATGTTCTGTAACATGAATGTCTGGGCATGGTGCTGGTATTTCTTTGGGACTGTGCGTTTCCTTAGAAGTTATTCTACTTTGGTGTACTCTTGCCCTTTTTCATCCTGCAGCACTAACAATTGGGAAACCGTAATAATACCTTGAGAAACCTTTGGGAAGTCCAAAATAATACATGAACAGGACTCTGTCTGACACATACTGCTGTGTGCATAAAACAGACCACCTGAAGTCTCCAGTAAGAAATACTCACAGAAGATGTGAAAGAGCCATGATAATTGCCTACACTGTTGCCTACACTGACAAACAGATAAGCAGTACAAAAGATAAAGATAATGAAATCTTTATACTACATAATGAATAAAATTCCAAGTACCTAGATATAGCGTTTGAAACAATAAGCCAAGAAGCAGCTTTCACTAGTGGTCTAATGAAATGACTGCAGAAAGTACAGTGTTATAAAAATGAAATAATTTCCACAAGTGATGAAATATAAAGCAAGTATTAGATGTGATTGCATTTTAAGGACAGTTAGTCACTGTAAAATATACCAATGTCTCAAAATGTGATGGGTTTTTGTAATGCATATGTAGAAGAATTTGATGTCATAATGAGGTACTAATTTAATTGCATTATATTTGTTGCTACATCAGCTATTATCAAGCCATGAAGTTAATTACATGTTAAGTTTTAAACTAGATGAAACACATTATGACATCTGTTTTTTCCTATTTACTACAGCATTCCAGAATTACCATGTTGGAAATGTCTGAGGTTTTGGCAGCTTGCTGTCTTACAAATAGTTCATGAATACAATTAACCATCCTTGAGTAGCCTGCAGCATCAGCATCTAATCCTTGCCTTACTCGTCAGAAATACAACTATTGTTCCACAGTAATTCCACCAAACTTTTTTTTTAGATGTTGGCCATATTCTCAGCCGGTGAAAATGCCAAAAACAGAGTTGATTGCATTATACTAGCTGACGATCCAGCCACAGATTTTGGAATGAATCTACTAAAAGAGTAATTTCATCTTTATTAATGAACTATATGAAATGAAAATGTATCGAGTTCTTAAAACAATTGCATCAAAGGTATTATTCTTTTCATCCAATGCATCAGCATTTTCTTAACGTGATATTCTGTTGCAGACACTAGTAAAATAAAAGATCCTTTGTCTATTAATGGATTATTGTCCTGGCACTTTGACATTATGTTTTGACTGATCAAAAAAGCTTTCTTATCTGATCCCATGGTAAAAATTGCAAAGTGAAAAGAGTGCATGTTTTCAGATGCTTAAAGAAAAAAGAAATAAATGTTTTGAAAGCTGTGGTATGTAAGTGAACCCATGCACATGACAGAGGCTGTAATAAAATTGTTTATTCTGTATATCTTTGTGTGTGTGAACTAACTGTTTTATCAATGTGGGAGCAGAAGGGGAAATGGCCATAGAACTGATAGAACTGATAAATTTCCTGATAAATTGGGAACTAAATCCGTAGATGTCAAAGAACTATTAAGGGCGGCTGATTAATACCAGCAGCCATTACAAAGAGTTCATATAGAATAGGGAAAAAAGTCAACTTTGACAAAAGCAGCATTTAAAAAGGGTATTGAATCCCAACAAAAAAAATTTACTCTTTTCCTCTTAGAAAAAAAACTGTTTCGAAATACACACTGAGATCTAACACCTGCATTTCCAAACCTGTAACTACACTAAGGAGACTTTTCTAGCTCGTGTGATTGACTACATGGCTGTCAGCCTGAAATAGAAAAAAATGAGCAGCATGAGAGAAGGAAAGGATATTTTTCTGTTAAGAAGTAGCTAATATTTCAGTACTTTGCAACTGCACCGGTATGCTCACTAAAGTATCTTTCATGACATTTCAGCTTGTAATTCTAACTGAATGATATTTACATGCTCATTCGAAGAGTTCCTCACTGGAACTTGTTAATGGGAACAAAAGACTTTCCAAGGCTAATTTCTGTATATATATTATAAAGGTGTTTTCTCTCAAAAAAAGCTGTCTCTGTTGAGACAAAACCTACCTGTTTTTTTTCATTTTATCAGGATTTAGTGTTGAAATTAATGTGTCTTTTGAGTTTGATATTATTTCAATACCAGCTCCCAAGAGACAAAAGAGCAGGCATAGCTTTAACTGTATGAAAATTGCTGTCTTCATGTTAAAAACCCTACACATTTCATCATCTGAAGAAGTCATGAAATGAAGGAGTGGTTTAATGTCTAGACCCAGACAGCTTTTCCAGGTGTAAGGAAGACAGAAGTCATTTCCCCTAAGAAAGCAACTTTTTTTTTTTTTTTTTTTTATTTTCTGTGAGGTTGATTGTAGCCCCAAACAGAGATAAACCATGAACCTACTGTGATCAGCTAACACAAGGAGGAGGCACTAAAGACTAAACTAATGCAGTGGTGGTGTATCAGAGGAGAATATTAGATGCCAGGTTTGGGACACAAATACAGATCACAGATGGGAGTAAAATCCTACAAAATGGATCGCTTGGACTTTGTTAAAGGGGTAAAATGAATGCAGTAGCATTAAATAAAAGAATAGTTTATTTCTCAGAACAAATATTTTCTTCTTAATTGTCAATGTCAGTATTCACAGTAGTGAATAAAAACTGGCAGCTAATGGCATTGCTTTCTGGCTTATCGCAATATATTGATTTCATAGATTTTATTCCTGGGAGCATACTTTCACAAATGCATGCGCTTCTGTACATTGAACAGTACTTCATTGCAAAGTTTTTCGGGTAAGAAATGATATCCTTAAGAAACAATCTGGAAACTCCGTGTTCCACTATTGTGCATAAAAGTGATTTCCCTATCTGGAATTGAAGCATTGCTGTGCCAAAAAGTATTATGTCAAGGTTTCTTCCACAGTCAGTGAACAACTATAAGTCCCTGTAAAAAGGGATTCAGGGCACCCATATGAGGCACCAGCTGCTCTGTGCTGGGTGCCTGGGCTGCCAGCTGATCCAGGACTGCCCTATACTGAAAAGGAGAACTGCTTAGAGCTCATCACTGAAAAACTGTATTGAAAACCATCTGCAGAGTCAGAAGGTTTAGCTTTGCCAGAGATAACTTTGGACACCAAGATATTTTCACAAGTAAGTAGGGGCCATGAGGAGCCCCCACTTCATGTCCACATGACTGCACTTTCTTCTCTCCTCACTCTCTGAAACCAGTGTGGCTGCATGTAGGCTCCTATCAGGGATGGTTCTTGGCACATGCTATCTCCAGATGATGCTAGGCAGTTGTTACTGGCCAGCTGTGCTAACAGTTGAGTACTGTGTAGTCTTGTGTTCAAGTCCATACCCTGGTCTTGGTTTATATGCCACTTCAGAGCTCAAAATACTCTTTTGTTTCTTCAGAGCAGGCAGGTAGCAGCGGAGGACATAAATGTGGCAGCCGTGTGCGCAGTAATCTGTTGATTTGTGCTTTTGTCTTGTAAGACAGAAATTATTCTTCTAAGACCTTTGCAGTCTGAAGCAAACTGAACCCACTGATGCTGATTTTCCAGAGGAACAAGCAAATGGTAGAATGCCCTAGGATACAGGCCACTCGCCATACCTCTTGTTGCAACTAGGTTATTCTTCAGAAAGGAAAGGCAGAACCAAGAATAATATAAAACCAGGCCCAAACTACCTATATCTTGTTGCTGAATATGCTCCTTTGAAATGAAAAGTCTAAAAGTCTTGGAATTCAAACTTTGTTTCCATTTATGCAGTTTACCCAGCTCTGTAATGCAAAATATAAATACTATCTCTATCTCATGAGAGAGTTATTGAGAGTTAAGAGGAGGGAGGATATGAACCTCATCCAAAGCTGTTCTCTAGGCTGCTGGTTAGAGCAGTCTTCTGGAAGAGCTCTCTCCACAGGCAGGTTCAGAGGGCTAGTGTCAGCTGGGAGTACTAAATGGATTTGGAGCTAAATTCAGTGCTATTCATGGTTGCTGGGAGTGGGAATGGGCTCTGCAGGGATGAGTTTAGGCACTTCTTTCTCAATTACAGCTTTAAGAGTTCAGTTTGGGATACTTTTAAGTATGTGTGTGTGTGGGGGGGAGTCTTTGTTTAAAATTTTGCAATCCAATATGGAAACTCTAGTAAAATTTTAAGCTCTTCCATGGATAATAGGTGACCTGAATAGCTCTCTTGGACTTTAGGCACCATGCAGACTGGAGCTATTACAAAGCTGGTAGGAAGACCAATGAGCAGAGATAGGATCTTGTAATTGAAATGTGTTATTTGCTTTCTCGTCTTCAAGACGTGCACATTTGGCAAAGAAGGCAGCTTCCCTGCTTACAGTCACCCACTTTTGAATGAGGGGGCAAATTCCCGTAGTTTAGATTCAGCTCCTTAAGATATTTAATACATTTTTCTGTCCATTTGTGCAGTATTTCTTCTGTAAATGAGGTTAACCATGTATATGATGCCGGTCTTCATGTTCCTTGTTTCGTAGATTTACCACCAACTGTCTGGTAATGTATCATGCAGTGAAAGCGAGACATTCAGCTGCAGTTTCTTTTCAACAAACACATTAACTGGCTTTTGTAGACAGTCACTGCTCATGACTATTTGTGACAAGGGAGTTTTGAAAACTGTTACACGAGCTAGTGGTATACTAGTGGTATACTTCCAGTGTATGTTAAAAGTACTGCCCTGTTTGTTTTACAGAGAAGACCTTAGCAATAGCTCAGCTGAAATTTAATAACTGACTGGTTTCACTGCTGTCAAGGTCAGTGATAAACGCTTACATTTTTCTGTCATTGGTCTTGAATGTTGAGTGTGATTGTTTGCCTCAACTATTCTGCTTTCTGTAGTTATGTGAGAAGATAACAAGCTTCCATGATTTGTTAAATTATTTTTACCCAAAGATGCAGAGGACGTTTTAACTGCATACCTTTTTCTGGGTCACCATCCCATTTCAGGGGCTCACCTCAGGCATGCCTCATCGGAGGCAGCCAGGTTTTCAGTTTATGCAGTGGCACATTACATCAGCATACTTCTTTGCTTGTGATGTTGATTTTGGGGGGATTTTCTTTTAATTCTCTAATGATTATGTTCTTCAGTGCACTTCTCTTATTTTCCTTGGTGGTAGGTTTTGTAATGTCAGCTGATATTATATTCCTTTGGCACACCTATCATTTGCATGCACATAAGGCACTGAAGGTGCTCATTATTTTCAGCTAACAAGTAATCTTGTTCCCACTTAATTTGAAATACATTGTTCTCTCTATCCTAATTTTGGCTTTTACAGTTATTTGCCTCATTGCATTTGGATTACACCGCACCATGTTTTAATACATCATATTTAAAACCCGCAAGATGAAACATCACAATAAACAGGTATGTAGATATAATTGCAATGGAAACATCATGGCAGATAGAGAGATTGACGTGATTTATCACCTGTCAAGAGTACATCGTAGGCATGGTGGACAGTATGGTGCTGCTCCATTGAGTATAAGCTCAGTCTTTGCACTGGTCTCACCAGGCTCCCAGCCTTCCCGGGGCTGAACGGAGAGGTACCAACATGTTTCTGTACTCACACATAACAGCAGCAGAACTCTCTACAGACAGGCTCTTATGATAATATTATTGCAGCAGCAAACCATTCCCAGAAGGAGTTGAGAAGGTTTGTCAGAGGTTCATGCACCTGAATTCTCCACTTTTTTAGCCCCGGAACGGCTGCTGGACAAATAAGCCAGACTCTGCTTGCCAAGTGATGGCAAACCACTCCTTCATGTGGAAGCAGCATCTTCTGCTGAGATTCATGCACGTTCTGGATTAGTCATTTCCTTTCATCTCCACTCCAAGATTGTACAAGATGGTCATGATGGTACGAGAGGAATTGTCCTGTGGGCTGTATTTGGCTTGCACAACACCCACGGTAGTGTATCGTATTTGCAGACAATATCAGTTACTGTTTGCAATGGCTAAAGGTCTCAGAGATTAATGTAGTGCCAGTGAAAGAAATAAGCTTCATAATTTATCTTTTTGGCAAAGTTTTACCACATACAACTATGAATACTCCTTTCGTCTTGCATAAGGGTTGGTTCTTTCACTTTGGGTCACTTTTCCATGTGACATCCGATAATTAAAAAAAAAGCCATTTGTGTACTACAGTGTAAGGGACTCCACAGGAAGTCACGGCAGAATATTTATATTTATATTTATATTGTCTTGGCAAACCTGCTTCTGAAGATAAAGCATTAGGTAAAAAATTCGGTGGACATTTAGTTTTCCAGAAGGAAACATACTCTGTAAGCTCCAGTGCCTGGAAGGGCTCTGGAGAAGGACCATGTGAGGTCTGCCACACTTCAACAGGGTGTAGCAGATATATATATATATATAAAAGTTTTCAATACTTTCCCACCTTCAGCATGCTGACATTTCAGTTGCGGACTTCTAGAAAGCACAGAATAACAATGACGCAGACAATTTTTAAGTTTAGCAAAATGTCTGAGAAGACACTATACAGAGATGAATCTATGTTTACCTGGTTAATATACACAAATCTCATACTCCCCTGGGAAAAAAGAAAGTACTGGTGTTGCAAAGTTCGTTGCACAGGTCTATAGAAGTAAAAGCAGCAATCCATAAATATATGTGTATATGCTCATATATATTCATGTCTATAAATGATACTGTTTTTCAGATAGGAATGTTGAATGGTATGTCTCTGCATTTCTCAGTACAAGTGTGCATCGTTTCCATGCGTGTTTCAAGAGATTGACTGAATTCTTGAAGGTGAATGATAAGGGAGTGTGGGTTGTGGAGCACAGAGATAATGCCAAGAGTCACCTGCAGGGTATGAAAAGGGTGGAGCTACCAAACTTACGACATCAGACCTCACAGAAGTTGAATATTTAAGTTGTCTCAGTGTTATTTAATACATTTTTCGTTGTCGTATTATCTCTTAGATCTCTTTTGGTGGATTGCCTGGAGACTGTGTCCCAGCCACAGGGAAATACTAGTTTACCATGATAAATATTCCTTCAGGAATGCATGTTGTTAAGCTTTTAAACTCTGAAGTGTATGCTATGCCTTAAATGTGTGCTGAGATCTCCTTGATTTCACTAGGATTTAATCACAGGTCAAAGTGGTTTCTTAAATTAGGGCCAGAAAGATGTACAATTTAGAATTAATTGAACAGGAAGAACCCAGCTTGTTAAGATTCTGGTCAGCTCTCATCATCTATATATACATGTTTACAATGTAATTTTCATATAAATTGGGGCAAAATTAGAGCTTTTTAAAAAGCATTCATAATTTGCATAGGGTTTTCAGATAACAGCACAGGACAAGAGTAAGGGACACAGGCAGAAAATTTGTAAGAGAAGGGAGTACATCAGAGCCTGCCTCTGAACTTCCTTGAACTGAGAAGCCATTGAATTTGGAGAATTAATTCAAACCCATCTCTACAGCAAACATAATTTGGAATGGCCAGAAGATGCTGGGATGATATCCAAAAGACAATTAATAAAAGAAAAGCTATTCCTGTATTTCATGACATGCACCCTGTCAAACAGCTCAATAAAACTGATACTGATAAAGCCAGTGGGGCCTAGATCACCCATGCTCAAGACTATACCTTTAAATATTAGAAAGATTTACCAGGGCTTGTGGAATGGAGCATTTTCATACCTTGGAAGTTTCTATTTTACAGAAAATTATGTAGCATTATAATTCAAAGATTCAGTGCCATATGGAGAGAATTTCTTATGTACATGAAGAATACAGGAAATACAAAAAAAAGTAAAGGACTAGTCCATTATGAAATAGATTAAATAATTTGATAAATAATATTACTTAAAGGTATGAGTTAGGTTATTTTCTGTGCTATAGCAACAAAAAAAGCATAATATAAACATTTAAAATATAAAGCTTGTAATTAATATGCATAAATTTATCTAGCATCTACAAAATAGAGACAACTATAAAACAGAGAGACAATTTGAATTAAACAAGAGTAGCTATTCTCCCACACCTAGTATACTAACAGCTGGGACTAGCTTCTGTTTCCTTTATTCCAGCTTAGCTCTACTTATGTTTGATACTTTACAGAACTAAAGCAGTAAAACTGAGACCAAATCTTGCAGTGACAGAACATGCTGCCTGGAACTTGTGTATGGGAACATCTACAATATTGGTTATGATCCTGAAAATATTTTCACATGTGAATAGTTTTATTTCTGTATTCGAGACCCTGAATAAAAGACATGCCACATGTCAGGTAATTATGCAAATAAAAACTTTTATTCTTGTTGGGTTTTTTTCAGTTTATTATGGTAAATTTACTCATAAGGGACAACAATGAATAATGGGCTCCAAATTCTTGCTTGGTTTGTTAGATCCCACATCTGTGTACTATTTTCTCATTTCCTAACTTTCAGTATATCCCTCTCAGCAGCCACCCTGTGCATGATGCATTCAGTTCACTAGTTCATGGGATATATCTGGTTATAGTGTCAGAAACAAGGTTACTCAGTGATTGAGCCTAATGGAATTACTGGTAGCAACTGGTAATGGAATTACTTTTATCAATTTCTCTATAAATACATAATGAGGGGAATCCACAAAAAGAGGTAACATTGCTGAGCAGATTGATTGTGTTCATTTGGATATTCAAGATAATAAATAGGAACAGAATGTGTTTTATTGAAGTGTTCCCTATGAAAATTTGCATTTTCTGTAACATGAATTTTTAAGAAATTCATACTTGAAACAGAACAAGCACACTCAAGAATTTGAAGCTTTGTACTTTATTTGCAATCTGAATTCAGGTTTGGATCCAAAATTAGTAAATTATCTAACAAGCAATCAAAGCCGTAATTTCTGCCTTTAATTATGGCTATTGCACAATAAAATAAAAAGGTATAGATTTAGATTACATATTAGGAAGAAATTTTTCACTGTGAGGGTGGTGAGGCAGTGGCACAGGTTGCTCAGAGAAGCTGTGGATGCCCCATCCCTGGAGGGGCTGGATGAGGCTTTGAGCAACCTGGTCTAATGGACCGTGTCCCTGTCCATAACAAGGGGGCTGGAACTTGATGATCTTTAAGGTCCCTTCCAACCCAAACCATTCTGTGATTCCATGATTCTAAGCTAATGACAATTCCACCCAAGTAATACCTAGCATTTGTTTTTCATTGTTACTTCTCAAAGTGCTTTTCAAATTGACCTTCTCTCATTTTGTAAAGGAAGAAAATGCAACACAGAGAGAAAAGGTGATTTGCCAGAGGTTTTACAGCAGGCTAGAGGTAAGGTCACACACAGAAGCCCGCTCTCTGCTGCTTGGTCCTGCCCTCTGTCCACCAGCACCCTGGTGCTATCAGTGATCACTGGAAAACAAAAATCTTCTTCAGAGAGTATTAACCAGCTTCCACCATAACACAGTGCATTTCTTATCCATATTTATGCATATTCCCATACTTCCTCTGACTGGAAGAACAAGGAAAAATCCCTTCAATTTTCAAGATGAGAAACTGGAATATTACAGTAAAATTAATGCTGGCAGAAACATTTATCCTTTTGTGACCTTTTACTGTTTTCTTAAATGAGCAGCTTCTCTCCCTCCAGCCGTGGTGACTGCCTCTTCGTTCCTGTTCAAAGAATCGGTTCAGACTGATTGAAGTACTTCTACAGGCAGCCGCCAACTGAATACATTGCATTTCACTGAGTTGCAAATGCTGGTTAGGTCACAAGATGCTCAGGCCTAAAAGGCTTTATCCTGAACACTGAGCATTTTCACTTCTCTTTTCTCCTCCTTCTTGCGTGTGAGAGGGGTGAGATTCACTGGTTCACGTTTATTTGTGAACTAGGGAGGCTGGTCTCTTCATACATCATGTGCAAATGTAACTCTGTTATCTGAGCTGTGTGGATTTTTACAACCCATTTAATTGCACTATTTAAATTCATGCATGGTTATACTGGTGCGAACATGTTTTGCACTGCCACCGGTTTTCCTTCTGCTGAGGGAAAATAAGCTATTCTGGCACAACCCCTCCTAAGTGGGAGGTGCGCAGCTTTAGCTGGTGACACAGTTAGGTCAGCGCAACTTTCTGTTGTAAACAAAGCCTATATGGCATGGCTAAAGCTAGGTTACTCAGTTTTTCAAAAGATCTGCCTACACCATATGCACAACCAGTGTAACTAGTTGTGTTTTAATAAATACTAATAATATGTGTCAAATTGCAACAGCTCGTCTCGGCATTTCCTGTGTGCCTCTCACGGAATGACTAAGTGCTTCTCGTCTCACCACCGAGCCATTTACTGACTACAGGCTGTTATTAGGGGCGGACCTGTGTAATTTTCACAATTACAATATATGTAATTTCATAGTTGTGGACTGCCAACGAGTGAGCACTGTCCATCTAGGAGAAAAATATCACCTGCAATCGCTTTCAAGGGCTGAGGGGGGCAAATGTTTACTCACAGGCACAGCTTTTCTGACTGTGAATAGTCCCCCTGATTTCAAAGGGATTAAGCCTAGTAGTAAAGTATTTGCAGAATCAATGCCTTAATCAGCATGCATAAATGTTTAATTTTGCTCTCTCCAAATGTGTTTGAAGGATGCTAAAGTAGTCTCATGATTCCATACATGCAGGTTAGCTCTTCTTTTGGAATTGCATTTCAATTTTTTAAAAGCTCATGCAAGCAAAACCCACTGTTAGACTTACTCCAAGGTGTATTTTATGATCGATGTAGTGGTCAGAATGTCACACAGACAAATACTTCAGTAGAAATGTGCAAATAATTAAAGGATAAAAGTTCCAAAATCTCCTTAAATAGTGGGATCTAGAAACTGTGGGTTAGGTTTATTGCTAGAATGAACAGAAACTGTTCACTGACATCAAAGGCTAAGGTAAAGTGGAAAAAACCAAGCAGAAAACAGTGCTTTTACGGAAAGACAATTGACATTAGTATCTTTGTTGCCTTTTTTCCCTCTCCTTCTCTTAACATGCAGCCAGCTCCTACTCTCTGTTTTTGCCCTGTGGTCTTGCTGTCTACACCCTTTTCATACTTCTGTGCAGCACTGGATCCAAGAAGTCGGTTTTGCCCGCTACTACCAAATCTGTGGGGTTTCTTGAGTGCCCCTCTCTGCCAAAAATCAATTACAGAACTTTGGCTCTTCTTATTTCCCCCTAACGCTTACTCCTCTATGGATCACTAAGGAGTTTACCCATGGAGGTTCTCACTCTTGCTCTGGTAAGAGGAAATGCCCTTGAAGGTGTCTTGAGCCCTTTCCAAGGAGCTCCGGGAAGATAAATAGCATGTCTGTGCTGTCCACATCGATCTGCTGCAATTTTTTCACCTACTTCTTATCTTCCCTTGTCCACAAAGCCTCCCTGTCACTGTGCACTTGCAAATTGAGTCTGGCACCTGATAGAGGGCTCTGTAGATGAGAAATTCAGATGCAGGTGATAGCTGCGTCCATACCTGAGCTCCAGCTCTTTGCAAGCATGGGCAATGCTGCTGCACACCAAAAAGATCTTGAGACCCTTACACTGAAGATGTACTTGGTGTACAGCGCTTGAATTATGAACACAGTTTTATATTTTGGCAGTGTGATTAAAAACAGTCACTTCATAGAGAACTGGTTGTCTAGAAAATGTTTTTAAAAGGTAAATTTATCCTACAGCAGTTGTGTATTGCGTGAACTTAATTATGTCTTTGTTCTACGTACTGTAATAATTAAAAGCTAATCCACAGTACAATCCATATATGTTGCCATTGCTTTCACTAATGTATGCACATAAATAGGAGTATAGGGAGAAGCTGTAACTGTATGTGATGAGGTTAATGAAGCCTTTGATAATACTTCACTTGGTATTTTCATAGTTGAGGTACACTTAGGTACTGATAAACATAATTTAATGTTAATAAATTAACATTAATAATTTAAAAAGGGAACTGCTTACAAACAGCAGTTCAGTAGAAAATTATTTGAAGGTTATAGAATAAAAAAAAAAGCACATGCAAGTCAACAATGTCATACTGGTGCACAAAAGTAAACATCCTGTGAGGATGTCTTAGGAGGAGTGTTGCATGTAAATAAAAGCAAACAATCCTTCCACACTACTTAGATGTTCAAAGGTCTGAACTTAAAAATTGCTCATGTTCTTTTCTGCGGATCAATGAGAGCAAGAGTCCAAGGAAAAGCAATAAAATTGATTGATTCCCTTCCCTGACTGTTGAGGACCAGAACCACTGACTGAGATGCTGCAGAGAAACTCACTGGGCACATTTTTGGATCTGCGCTGTGTGCGGAAGTGTTAGATGTTCATAAATTAAGCAGGAAGTAGGATATTATCGACCTGCATGCCACTGAAAGCATTTACACTTAGTGAAAAATATAATGATCTCCTGGTTAACAAAGCAGCATACGACCTGCATAAACTGGCGCTGAAAATGTAAGTGTCTGCATAACAAGAGCAACTTAAAAAGAGATTATGTGGGGCACTATTAAAACAGTAAGGCATCTCTCTCCTGACCAAGATTGTCTGAAGCATCAATGTACAATAGAAGATTAGACTAAGAGCCAACAGAGTTCGTTCAAATCCTTCTGTTCTTGATCTGCTCAGCAGTTGCAGAAAGGTCGGTGTATCTCTCTGTTTCCCTTCCCACTGTACTTCTTGGTTTCTCCTTCATGTGTTTTGACCTTTTTGCTACCTTTGACTTTTATCTCCTTGGAGCTGGACCATCTTTCCCAGTGTTTCTGTAAAGTTTAGTACAATGTGTCTCTGGATCTTTGTGCAAGACTTTAGATGCTACCACAAGAGTAATTCAGAAGGGAGGAAATTAATTTCTTTCTTAGGCAGAGAAATGATCCCAAATATACATTAACATCTGAGACTTGAATTTTAACAAATGGCTCTTTAGTTCTGTGGCATCTCCTTCAGCGTGCCTTGGACTTCAAAGTATGCTGGGGACTTAAGCTATACATATGCTGCAGACAGCTTTCCTTTTGCTGCAGACTACAGAAAGCTAGACTGGCATTAACAGCTGCCTGAAGCACAGGTTACAGTGAAGTATATCATGTTCATATCACCATCACATACCTTGGATTCCCCTGTAAGCCTGGTAAGTCTGAGGGTGAGAAGAGCTCTTTGGACCATAAATACATTAGCTTGGTATGATGAATTATGCAGCTCTGTCCTTCAGCTGAGAAAAGAAAAAAACTTTTATTCCACAGATATATTCTTCAGACTGCTGAAGAGCAAATCAAGACAGGATTTTCTGTCTTGTTACAGAAAACTTGGAGGCATTTCTCTCTGCCGCAGATATTACCAGTATTCTTAATGCACCTGTATATCTGAGGCAAGGTTAAGTGTAACTCTTTATTCACGATCAAACTTAGATAATTCATGACTGTGCTTACAGCTAAGTGTGCAATAAAATAGTTCATTATTATTCATTATGCAGTTTGTGGAGTGTTGGCAATTTTCTTAAAGGGAATAGGAGAGAGACTGTAGAAGCAAGTAAGAGATAATTATTAGAAACTCAGGGAAAAGAGAATTGCAGCTTTTATGGTGCTTGAAGACTGGAAAAAAATGGACCAAAGGGACAGAGAATTGAGGATGGGGAAAAAAAGAGGCATGCCACTGCTTTTACAAGGAGAGGACTTTGCAACAAAAGAAGTGTTTCACTTTCCGTGATACTGTAGCTTTAATAAGGCCAAAATGGATATGAGGAAAATAGTAAACCCAGAGGTGAAAATCCATCTGACTAAGAATGGATCCAAGGGAATCTTTTTCTCGTCGAAGTTCAATATCTAAAGGTAAAGATTTTTAAAATAACACACATTTGAAACTAATTGTATCCACAACAACCGAGAGTAAGTTCAGCATGAACAGAAAGGCTTCATTGCCTTCTCTAATAAGGGAGAAAGGGCATGACATGGATGTCTCTGATTGAAAACAAGTTCTCTTTTTTCTCTTACTTGCTGTCAAAGTTTAACAAAGTTATTTGCATTCACTTCTCACAAATTTTCTCATAGTTTTATCACTTGCAGCCAAACCTGTGTGCCGTGAAAGGCAGCACTGGCAGCTCACCAAGCTCAGAGGTGCACCATTTACTGTACAAAAATGGAGATAATGTAAACAAATTGTGACTACAGTGCACTAGGGTGTTTGTTTGTACTTGGAAATCATCATCATTTTTGAATCTTACCAGAGAAATTGGCCTGCAAAGCTATTTCCGACCCTTGATTCAGCATTCTGCTTCTGCATCGTTCCCAATCCCTGTTAATCCTGGGCATAAAAACCACCCGAGGCTACTGCCTGCTGCTGCAGAGCACTACACTGCAGGTCAAAGGGACAGCCCTTTTCACCTTTCTTTATTGCCCTCTGTCAAACAAATAACTTATAGATTTTAAAAATATTCAGAGTTAATAGAAAAGGCCCTACTGCCACATGCAAAGTGTTTTGCGGAAAATGGCACGGGGCTGTGCGGGTTTAACCTGTGTATCAGCTCATCAGCATGCAGTTCCCGCAAGGCTTGGGACTGGAGGCCCCTCTAGCAGGGCTTGCAAAAGCTAATCCACTAAATGTTTCTGCTAATTGCTTAATGTACTTGAAAGTGTGGAAATTAGAAAGTAGCTCAACTTTTTTTGTCTAATTGCTAAATTCAGCTTTGTGTACTTCAACTGAAAGTAGCTGAGGGGACCATCTGCCTGAGCAATGGAGTTGTTGGACTGTTGTATGGGCTGAATAGGCAATTTAAAAACAGGTAGTTGTTTATTCTATTTCTCTGTTAGAGTATTAGTGTATTTCTTTTCTTTAATTCTCATACTGTGTTTCTCTCATGTATCTATATATATATATTTGTGCATGTTTCAAAAATGTTTAGCGTAGCACCTTGAGGATATTTTTATACAAATGCAGGAGCATTACTGTTCACAGAGTTGAATGTTTGAAAACAGGAAAAGCTAATGGAATTTATGTCTGTAAATACAAGTCATTTACGGAAAGGTCCTCTGTAAAAGTTATCGGTTTGTGCTACTGTAACTATTACTATCAAATTAAGTATGTGCACTGCAGTAGCTCCTGAAGGCACTAGTCATAAATCAGGTCTGTGCTGCAAGAATATCAGTGGCTCTGGAAAAATGTGTTCTGCTGCGCGATGGGGGAGGACGCCAGAGATAGCTGCTTGCTCTTTCTGGTTGATTAGATGTCCAGACCCCTACTAGTGCAGCTGGCCTTGTCATATGCAACATGCCAAAGCCAAACATGGCTGAGCATGGAGAGCTGTTCTTAACTCGTGAAGTATGGTCCTTGTCCTGCAAGGGATCTGCGATCACAAGCTTTCTGATCCATACAAGAGTATATGAGTAACATCTAAGTCATCTGGTAGTAGATATGGAGCTGGGTTAAACATTTAGGTGCCCACATGCAATTTTTTAATCTGTTGACAAATCTCTAAAAATTGAAGAGGAAGTAAGGCATTAAAAATGGAAACCGTTTTAGAAGAAAAAAAAAAAAAGTCATTGACATAGTATGAAATAGAGCTTTGGAAGTGAATGTGCCGCATTGCTACCCAGAGCCCTGCCAAGGCAGCTGCTTGGACTTGGGCTCAACCATCAGCCCAAGAACATACGAAACTACGCGGTGAAGCCCCATGCACTTTCACAGTGAGTTATCGCTATGCTGCAGCATTATAACTGCAGGCAAAAATAGCCACCCTACAGTGAGTATAAGGTGAGTGACGCAACGCAGTTATTGATGTAATGTTGGAAGTGCCAGCAGTGCCCGAGGTTTTCCTTTTGGTTTCTCTGTGCTGAATCTGGGTCTGAGAGATTGGGACATTTAATTCTGAAACTTCCCCTGTGATATTCATGTACTTCCCTAAACTGGGGATCCACACAAATTGAAACGAGTGTCTCTGCTTCACTGATTGTTCTGTGGGAAAACATGTCTGATAAAAAAAAGTTTACTTCTCTTTTTTCCCTCAGTTCCCTCTGTTTTTATCAGATTTGCGAAAGCAAAATCCCAAACACCACATTCCCTGGAAAATACTTTTTCTTCCCCCCCACTCAGACCTTAAATTTTTACTCATGGTTACTGTTTCCCATTTAAATAATCTATGAAGAATTAAATATCTTAAAAGTTGAAGCTGAGAAAGTCAGGATCCAAATCAGCGACAGTTTTTGCAGCTGTTTTCGCAGTGTGAGCCCGTGTCCTTTCCGTGTTTACAAAAACACACTTTATCCTGTTTTATTATGACTGAACTCCTGCAGATTGTTCTCTTCAGAGCAATATTGCCCCGTGACCTGGCAGGAGTCCCTGCCGGCGATAACCCGGTCCCTGCCGGGGCCCCGGCTAATCGCACCTCCCCACCCTGCCTGCCTTCCCCCCGCCTTCCCAAAGCCGCCAACAAAACCCGCCCTGCGCCACCATGACATCTGCATTTGCCATTTAGTGGAGTTATTCTTAACAGCAGCTCGTTTGCAATATCTCCTTACAGTTTTACTCCAGTAGGAAGGTTGTTGCAGCTTTCCGCGGTTACTTAGTCTTAACTCAGAACTGTTCCTGTAACTACATAGACTGAAAATACTCGGTTACAAACCCAAGCTGTGACCAGCTTTGCAAAAAATGTGTTGAAGAAAAGATGAAAATTTTCAAGGTTCCTTTGCAGCTCAAAATGAATCATCTATACATAAAAATTCAGAAAAAAATAGCACGTTAACATGCATAGAAAGAACAAATGCATAACAATTATATGAAAACTAAGTCTCTGCCAAGATCGGGAATTACAGGCTCAATTTTCTAAACTATGAAAGAGGCAGTTTTTCAGAAATTTGTTTCTGTCTGTCCTTCAAAGATGCTGAATAAAACTTTTTTGGTCCTGCTACATTGTTCCTACTAATCAGGAAAGTTCCATTTTTTTTCATAACATCTTTAGCAATACAATTGCTTCTTGGAGTGTAATGGCAATAAGAAGATATTTCAACCTTGTTGACTGGGTAATACTAATGGCAAAGTAATTCAGATTATTGTGGGTATAATGGCCGAAGTGTATTTTCTCCTGACTTTTTAAAAATTTTAACTCTTTTTTTTTTGGCTAAGGTTGTGTCTTTATAGTAAAGGCCTACTAAATTTTTTGCTACCACTGCCTTGAACCTTGTGACTACGAGTCCAGTGTAAGGGAATTTATTTTAAAAATAAATGTGAGGACAGTTACCTTGTCTAAACTGTTTTTTTGAAGACTTCCTGTACATCTTTTAAGTGTTAGTTTAGTCTCTCAAGAGCAAATGAGGGAGAGAGACAGGATTTTATTCTTCAAATAAATGTAAGCTGTTCTCAAGGCTTGTCACTGAACTTGCATATTCCAGTGGATTTTCAGTCTTCTAGGTGTCCATTCTAGCTGTCCCCTCTTCATGTGTACTAGCAGTATGGTGGTCACTAGTATTTTCATTTGATTCTCTTTTTTTTTCTTTTTTTTTTTTTTTGCTGCAGTTTTGTTTACTTTTGTGATAGATAGATCAAACAATGTGTCATTCCAGGTTTTGCATGAAGCAGCAATCAGCTGCTCTCAGGTTGGCATTAAATGACTGTGTGGGCTGGATTCCTGAAACCACCTGAGAAGTGTGCTGATGCCTAGATATTTAAAACATATTTATGTATATCTCCACTGAGTGTGACAAGGCTTATATGAACTAAATGACTAAGTAGCATTTCAGAAGTGGCATAGAAGCTGCCAGGTCTCAAGATGTAGTGTGACAGCATGCAAAGATACTCAAATTAGAGGCAAACAAGGTCACAACTAGAAAACAAGCCAGCTCTGGACCTGAATTAACCCTCCAGTCTACCCAGGCTAATTGGCCCTGCTGAGAGTGAGTGTGCTCATTTATCTGGGTGCAGCATCAGCCTCATACTGACTTCAAGACCGCAGCTACTATTTTTGACAGGCAGATCTCTGCGATACGTAGACGTAGTAATTTGCGCAGAGGCTCCC
Source organism: Pterocles gutturalis (assembly GCF_000699245.1). NCBI lineage: Eukaryota > Metazoa > Chordata > Aves > Pterocliformes > Pteroclidae > Pterocles > Pterocles gutturalis. The sequence continues at coordinate 29,648 of NW_010131795.1, read as the reverse complement.
GACGGCTGCATGGCATTGCTGGAGGGAACGGTGCCGCAGGTCCCTGATGGCTTTGGGTGACATTGAGGCTCCTTAGTGCCCACGTTGCCTCAAAGAGCAGAGGCGCGCCTTGGTGGCAAGGTACACCAGCCCCGGCGGCAGCCAAGACCTATTGCTAGCAGATCCTGGGCTGATAAACTCCACCAAGGCTGCTTGGCTTGTCTCCAGCCCTGACTGCAGGAGATCCAGGCAGGAGCAGGAAAGATGTGGGGGAAGGTGGTGGTGGCGGCAGATGTTGGGGAAAGGCTCAGGGTGAGGAGGCAGCAGCGAGATGCAAGGGAGGGAGTGAAGACTAAGAGGTAATAGTGATGGTGCCTGGGTTTGAAAAGCAAAATTTTGGAGGCCTTTAAGAGCAATGAACACCCATTGGTTGGTGGATTCATTGCAGAGACTAGCAGGCTTCATCTTCTCTGTTCATCAAAAGCCTAATCAAAACCAAGATTAGGTTCTTTTGAAAATCCATCCATGCTGGTTTTCTGCTCAGTGCAGAAATATGCTTTGATAATTCATCTAATCAGATGGAGAAAGGCAGAAGGCAGTGAAAGCTGGGAGATAAAAGGGAAACGCAAATCTGCTCAGGGATAGGACTAATCTGACAGTCCACCAGTCCATCTTTAAGCTGGGAGGAAAGGCTGTAATCTTCAGACTATCCTGGTCAGGTACCCAAAGAAAGTGTCACACAGCTGGGGACTGGCTGTCACCTTGCCTTGCAGCTCTGCCTCTCCATTGTATACTTTTAAAAATAAAGTATTCCTTCTAAACCACATCCTTGCACGTCAGTAAATAGTGTTTGAAACTTTTCAACATAATTTTATCCTGTTGTGGAAGCACTTAGTAACTGTCCAACTACTATTAACACATATTAGTTTGTGGGTTGTTAGACTAAGGCAGCTTTGTACTTCTTAATAGAGAACTTCTGAACTTCTTAATAGCCTTTTATTCATAGTATCAGGATAGAATTTGCATTATATTAATATAAATGTTAATATAAACTAGGTTCTTCACTCCTCTGAAGTCCGTATCTCTCTTGAATTTCACTGTGATGGTTGTTGGGTCTCTTGTAGGCTGACCTTTATATCTGGGTTGCATCCATGACCAGGATGATCCTCTCATGTACAGTTCAGGTGACAATAGGTTTGTTAGAAGGATTAAAAGTTGTTAGTGTCGCTCCAGCATGGCCTCTTGCTGTCATGGAAAATTGGGTTGTTAACTGTAAATTAGATTATTCCAATCTCGCTGTATTCCTACAGTACTTGGTTTTATGCCATTTGTTTTTGCTTACTACTTCATCAGTTTCTTGCTTTGGGGTGGGGTTTTTTTGGGCTGCATGCATGTGTGCATCGCATGCAGAAGGAGCAATGGCAGTGACTATTCTGCAGAAATGATGCTGATATGTGTTGGTGAGACAAACAGTGAGATGTTAGAAGAAATGGAGTCAGTATGTGTTCATGGCTAAATTCACTTGAGCTGAAGTACACATATACGGTATAAAGGCAACACTTTCAGTCTGGCCTTTGTATTCAAAGAATTGTCTGGACAGCAGGCACGCAGTCAAATCACAGTGGAAAACCTTGATGCTGGTCAGCTTTCTGTTCTTGTTAGCTTCTTAGAGTACAGGTGGTTTTTTTTTCAGCTTGAAATGATGAGATTAATATAGATTCTTTGGCTTCATATTTCAACCAGCAAGAGAGCAATATATTTACCTCAAAAGAAGAAAAGATATTGGTTGTGAAAAATACTCACTGGAGAATCCTGGAAAAGGAAATTGTTTTCCTTCTTGTTCTGTTATTAAAAATAATAAAACACAGGCTCCCTTTGCTGCTCTGTCACAAAAAAAAAAAAAAAAAGGGTTCAGTCTGATTTGAAGAGACTAGATTTAGGCAGAGCTTTCTCAGCTAATAGATCTTAGGTACCAGCAAAGGAATTTAATGAGGCTTGAATAATTTTAGAATTGAATGGGTGATTTATATTGCATGCACATGACTTAATTGCACTTTTCTTTATATCTGACATATTAAATAAACTTTTTTGGAAAGAATGATTAATTGCAGAGACATCAGAAATCAGGCTTTTAAAAAGTCCTCCTGCAATGGAGCTACACCACAACTGTTTTCTCAAAATGGAAACTCAAACTTTTCAGCTGAAAATTATCAAGTGTTAGATGTCTCGAAGGTAGTCTGCTTTCACAGCTTCGCAAAAGTCAGGTGGGGGCACCCCTTGCAGAAGGCCAGGTTATGCTGTGAAAGCAGACATGTGAGTGAGTACCAGGGAGTTCACAGGAGGGAGGAAAGATCTGCCTGCACCCTATTACACACGCAATAATCCATCCCAGCACACAAAGCCCTCTGAAATCAGCCTTCACATGTGCTGTCATTCAAAAATTATTTCCTTGTAAGACATGCCTTGATTCTTGCTCGCAGGGCGATGAAGCTGAAGCATCCTCTGGAGCACAGATGTGTTACTCAGCCGTATTCTGCACGCACACACTGAGTACCTGCGTTGTGAGGCTGGTGTGAGCGATTACAGGCTACTCGGGGACCCGCAGCCTGCTGTGCAAACACAGCATGGCTCCTGCATTTCCAGCCCTGTCTCCCCCCCTCTATATATTTCCCTGGGGTTGCGGCAGTGTCAGTTAAGCCCAAATATTTTCTAGCTACAGAAAAATTATTTCAGAGTTTCAGGTGACACTGTAAGCAAACTGATGAGTTTCCTTCCGCAGTGGCTGGCCAGCAGTTTGCTTTTAAGAGAGAAAATGCCAGGCAGCAATTCCTCTTTTTAATCTGCTGTGCAGCTTCAAGAATTGAAGTCTCTTCACTTTCTATCCTCCACTGAAGACATTCCTCTCCAGCTCCCGATCTCCATCGTCCCTCCAGCAGCAGAAGCCATCGTTGCGTTCATCGGGCGCTCTGCCCCTTCCCTGCTGCCCTCAGCCCGATGGACCAGCTTGGGTTTTGTCTCTGGCCCCCAAATATGTGTGCAGAGGATGTGACACACTTACAGCACTTTTCAGACAATATTAGAATTCTAGTTAATTCTAGTGAATTAATCTCAACCTACGAGCAGCCTACAGTTTGGGTGCAGTTACCTGGGCAAGGGCCACCGACACCTAAGTTCTAGACAATAATATCGTGCAAGTTTCTCCCAGGTATTACTTTGCCAATATGAGGAGTAATGAGTGTTTCTTCATCAGGGTGCCCTTCAATGCACACACAGTGCTGCTAATGCATCAAGTCAGTGACTGTGATTGGCCCTGGAGATACTTTAAGAAGCTTCTCAGCCTTTGTGCAAGTTGTAGTCTTCTCCCTTTGATTTCTTTATTTCTACAGTCTGCTTCCAGAGAAATAAATATCAGCGACGGCCACAGCAGGAGATACACAAGAGGGAGCTTCTTGGTTAAGAAGAAGATACAGCAGCAATCCCATAGGACTGAAGACCTGGGAAGCCATCTCTCCCGTGGCCCCGTTACCCATTGAGTGCAATGGTCTTGCTGATCTGGGCACCTGCATTTCTCTACCCCTGCAAAACCAGTCCTGAAAAAGCGATTGTATGTGCGCATTTCAGGGCAGAGGGATGGCAATGTGAAACACCCCGGAAGCTTTAGATGGGAGGAGGGATGGTCAAATGAATTACTGGGCTGGAGGGGAAAAGGAAACATGGAAGAGCAGCAGTTGATTCACACATAAATCATCAGAGTCCTCTATCACCACCCAGATTACGGAATTATCCGTCCTGAACCTGGACAGTTTCCAAATTCTACGTTGCAGATTCAGTTTATCTAATTAAATGTGTGTCAGAGGCTTTCCTTCTCTGCATGCCTCCCCAGAGTTATTTTGCAGAAAATGTAGGAAAAAGGGGGAGCTACCATTCACACCACAAATTCTGATTCTGCTGTGCTTGGGAGTGCTGTATAACCACCGGCTGCTAATTTGTGAACAGATACCTTTATTAAATAGAATAGCCAAGTTTATATTCAAGGCAAGATATTTGTTATCCGTGTTTGAGACTCAGCTGCAGATGTTATGGAAGGCTGCAGGTATTTCTGGCTACTCCTTTCACGGTACAGCTCCCTGTCCTCTAAAGCCAGGCAGCAGCTCCCAAAGGCAGGGTGTACCTGGAAATTGTCTTGGCTTCTTTCTCATACACCCACCCCTCAACAGAAGGCATTATCATCTGAATAGCATGAATCAAAATGGCTTTAAGAACAGGTCACAACAGCCTATACAGATTCTGTCGGGGTCTTGCAGCATGAGTGAATGCTGTCACCTGCCTTGGGCCCTGCTCAGAAGCGTGTTGGAGTGGGAGTCAGTGTGCTATGGGAAATGTAGGAAATTTTTTACTTAACCAAGTGACAACCCTTTTCCCAGGGTAGGGAGGGCTTTGGCAGACTTCTGTCCTGCATTAGCCAGCTGAGTCTGTGAGCCGTGTGATAGATGATCCTTGCTGTATCTTCAGCAGAGGCCATGGATATCCCTTGAGCATCCCCTGCATCTCCACCAGCAGCAACATGCACAAAACTCCTCGTTTGCACTTCTGCATCGCCCCTTCACAGGCCCTCCAGAAATCAGGCTGGTACAGTGTCTTCTGAGGAAAGAAATATTCCACAGTGATGTCCTGCCAGGGGAAGAAGTATGGTCTTTAAATATAAAAGCAGATTTATTACATGAGAAAAATTCAGGGTGCATTTTGTCAGTATGTTTTTTAATACTCTCTGATTCGGAGGAAAAATATTTTATTGCAGCAGCAGTTCCCAAGTCAACTGCTGTGTCCCAGCCAGCCCTGTGGAGGGGGCAGCCTGTCACCTGGATGTGGGCACAGAGGCTGAGGGGACTGATAGCTTTTTTAAATCACGTATCACCAGTTTTAATATAGCCCAGGTTTTCAGTGGTTATTTACAGGCTGTTTTATGACCCCCATGACATTACTCTGGGTTTACTCCAGTTTTTAGCAGACAAGAGCTCACATGTTTCACTATTTTGTTATTCTGAACCAAAAGGCCTGAAAAGGCTCTGAGGGCAGACTCCCAAATTACCACGGTATAGCCTGTGCAAACCATCGGTGGGAGAAGTCTGGTCGCCCCTTCCTCACTGCCTTGGAAAGAAGTCCTGGTCGTTCGGCCACTGTATCCACTGTCAGGTTTCATGACATATTCACCAGAATTTTTGGTACAACCTTAACCAAGTGAAGTGCTTAAGGACTTTTTAAAGCTCATGCCACAGTGGAAAAGCTTGACTGGTATGCCTCTACCAGATTATCTTTGAGATGCAATTTATAGCAGTAGGTGCAGACATTTGCTGTTGTTTTACGGTCTGCCTTCTTATTTATGACCTTGTCCTGATACTCAGCAGTAGAAATTGTATCTCTAACTCTTCTATATATCAGCCTAGAACAGTCTTTTAAAAATTTCTGTTCTACCTTCTGTTACCTTAACCTGGCTCTGCAATAAGAAACTTCCTTCATTCCTGGATGACTGCAGGGTGCAAATCCTGGGCCCTCCTGGGAACTCCCAAAGTATCCAGCTTTAGGAGTTTTTTCACCTTAGTATCCTTGGCTTCATTATTTCTTAACACATGCATCACAGGTGCATTGTTGCCTCACCACTGCTTCTGTGCTCATGTGTTGCTGGCTGCAGCTCACCTGGTGCAGGGGCAATGGGACACTTCAGTGCCTTCCTCTGAGCTGGGAGCATGGAGTGACAAGGACAGGTATCTCCTGCTAAGCATTCAGCAGCCACCATAGTCATGCTACTCCTCTTCTTGTGCTTGATGGGATGATAGCAGCAGCAGCAACAACGATGATATGTTTTAAAGGGGTCTGTTACTTGTCCGTGACTGAACTGAGGACAGAAATGCAGTGTGACCAGTGTCATTTATGGCTCTGACTGTCATGCTACCAGTAAGCTATTCCCCCACCCTTCTGACGCTTCAGTTTACTAAGCCCAGTATATATAAGCATGAGTATATAATTCTTCCTCCTCATGTGTAGAGAGGAAGAATCAAATTGCTTCTCCTTTTGCTTTGAAAAAAAAAACCAGACTGTTTTCTTAAACTCAATAATAAAAAAGCACTTAGAATGAGGAACATCAAGTCTCTTCTCATTTTCTCTGAAAATCTATGCATGAAGCAGGAGAATAAACTGAGAATTTGTTTTTATCCAACTTCCTTTAGCACTTAAGTTTGCACAGTTTATATTGCTCTGTAGTGAATGGACTTGCTTATTACTGGATATCTCCTTTCCCCCACATGTTATAGAAAGCAATACTATAAGCAGTAAAAGCATAGCACAACCCAGTCCTATCTGCTACTGGAGAAAAAAGTTATCCTTGCCCCTAGAGTACAAGCTTTATCCTGTGGCTGGGATAAGTGGGCTTGAGAGAGCCCTATGAGAGAAGGGGAAAGGTACAGAAAACAGCTCTCGGGCCATATTAGTATCAGAACTGCTAGTACTCAAGTTTGTTTAATTTTTTTTTTTTTTTTAAGTGAGCACAGATTTTTTTTTCAAATCACACAAATAGGGAGGTTGTAGATAATGCGCTCCATTTGGGAAAATAATCAGCTATTGTTCAAAGTAGGCATGATTATGCACTATTCCAGCAGGTACCTGTTTGGGGGGAAAAAAAAAAAAAAAGTGTGCAAGTGAATATACCACAAAAGCATGAGTGTGTGGTGTGGGAATTAGGGCAAGAAGAGAAGAAGATCATGGATGGTTGGCCTTTCTGGCTATAACAGTCACTTTAAGTCCTAGTTTCTCATTAATTGACAAAAGGGAGGAGAGCTTAAGGAAAAGGTTGAAGTATCCTGTCAGGTGTGGAGGGGCACAGTGTCCAGAGAAGTTCTCTGTTCTGTGGGGGCAGCTTCAGGTTTGGGCTGGGAAAGAAACAGTGGGTTGACCCGTGGGATGGCTGAGCAGAGAGTACAACTGCTGAACGGGGAAGAGACTCTTCCCCTTCCTGATTAATTTTAACATTATGCTCTGAATATTAGAAAGTACATTTGCAACAGATGTTTCATGGGGAGAAACCTCTTTAATCCCTTCCTTCAGGCTAAATAGCTTTACAAAATCCTCCCCAGGGCTTTGATAACCCAGTAAAAATAACAGCTGAGCTACAGATGATCACTAATCTTGCTGTATGTGTTCGATCACAAAATGGATGGCCAGTCATTTCTCACATGTAAGAGGTTTTTTGCTTAGATATGACATGAGTTGCACTTTTAAAATGTCCTCATACAAATTAAGAAATTGTGAGATTGACTATGTGCTCGGGTCATCAAACATCAACTACTTTGAATAACAGCAAGATGGATATAGAATCTACTGGGATAAATTATTTCAGGGTTGCCAGAAGGCTGACTTAGTGTGATTTAACAAGCAAAATATTACTCCATAAGAGAAAAAAATTACTTCTATGTCCCAAATTATATATTCTTATTGGGTTTTATTTTGAATGAATGCCTCAATCATTGGAAGCAACAAGGTCAGAGTTTGACCAACACTGAGCAGTTTGGAAAATCCCAGCCCCGAAAACTGTTAAAAGACAGGTAGGCTACTAGAGACATGAGAGAGATTATTAAAATTTTACTTATGTTGCCATACTGCCTGGAGGCCTAGGTCAGGAATTTTGGGCTGGGCAGCATGCATAAATTAGAGCAGACATCTTTAAATTAATACAAAATACTGTGTTTAGAGACTGCTCCATATTAAGAAATATGATTTTTTGTGCCTCTATCTAAGCCTCTGCCATTCAGAACTAGTAACACCTTAAAGAGATTTTTTAGATGTAAAATCAGCAGCAGCACACGGTCTGCCAAGAGCCAGGTACAGATTAAACCAGTGGCTTTAAACCTCTGCAGCTTCTGGAGTCACACGGCTACACCAGCATCTAAATTGTTTCTAAACTTAGATTATTTTTTAAAAGGAAGTTCAACTTTGCCCTTTATTGCATGGAGCTTTGCTGCTCTATGTAGGTCAGTGGCCAGCCTGTTGGAGCACATAGTCCTTGATCTGGCAGAAGCCAGTCTGGAAAGAAAATGAAAGCTCAAGACTTTGTTGGAGGGGTTTTGTTAAGTGGAGCCAAAATCTGTTGGCACAGCGATTAATTATAATTATAATTCCTAGGCGTTTAGAAGGCCAAAGCCAGAGATGTGTCTGCTAACATTGCCTGTCTTTTGCAGAATCAATCTCTCAGTTATCTCAAGGCCCCGTCTTACTCCACATGTCCTGAAGCGTTTGCTTTCAAGATTTTCCAGGGTGGACTGGGAAGACAGAGTCTGCTCCTGTCTGGTGTGTCAGGCTGGGACTGGATTGCAAGACACCAAGGCCACCGCCTTCAGTCCTTCAGCTGCTGGCTGTGCATAGCACTTCTTCACCTATGGCCTATGGAAATGAATGTGTTTGATTTTATTTGGGCAACAATGAAGGGGTATGATCCTTCCTGCACAGAAAGTGTAACTGCTGTCGTGGTTTACTGCCCTTAAAGGTGATCTTCCCGATCCCCATCTCATCCTCACACTCTCTAGAACTAGAGTCTTTTTTTTTTTTTTTGCATCCCCCTCTGCTGTCTCCCTGGGTGCTGCAGTGATTCCTAGCCCAGCTGCAGACTCCTCCTGAGGCAGGGACAGATAAACCCTAGACAACACGTAGGAGACCATGAAGCGTAGAAAACGGGTACCAGATCTCCTGGTGGAGGGTAGGTGATAAGGTTGAGGCAGAATCTCTTTGGCAAAGGGGGGGGCAAAGGGCGTGGGCAATTCAGATATTTGAAGGGCAGAACCAAAGCTAAAATTATTTTGCTAAGTACTGCAGTGCTTCTCAGAAGGTCAGGCACATCAGTGCAATGTAGTCATACTCTGTAGATGATTTGAAAATTGCAGCATCCATTGCAATGGGGTATTGCAGACTGAGGTGCCATCACCAGCAAAGGAGGACACGAAAAAGGGTCTGAAAGAAAAGTGAGCATGGTCCCTGCATCTTACATTAAGGTGATGCAGCAAAAAAGTGCTTCCTTATCTTTGAAAATTGCAGCTCTAAATATAGCCACAGGAATATATTTTCCTTCTTTTATGCTGCTTTTCCCACTGTCTTGATCTTCTCCTTTGTAAGCCCAACCTATTGTTCTCACTTGAGATCCAGAGCTGATGGCTTGTTTGCTTTCGTTGTCAAGTATTGCTTTCCGTTTCACTTGTACTTTGAAACAAAGGCACTATGTAACTAGAGAACAAATAATGCTCTATAACAAAGCATCTAAGGCTCTTTTGTGTGTTATCATGAATTGTCTTTTATAATCCCATATTGTTGACAAGTTGCGAAACTTAGTACTCTCTGCTATCAACTGGAATTGAGGACCCTGCACTTTTTCCAAGTCACTTTAAGGGCTTTTCCAAGCAAGAATCTTAATCCCTTAATTCTTTCTGTCAAGGTTCACATCTTATTTGATGACAATATATCAGTATTCTTGTAGCTGAGCAGGAGGAGGGGCACTGCTTCTGGTCCCCAAGTCACACCACCAGTTAAAAGCCCAGCAGCTCGTAGTCACTGCTAAACCCTTAGGTTTAAAGATGACCTCCTTGAGTTACAGAGAAGTCTGTGGATGGGGCAGTGTGCAGCACTGGTGAGTCTCAGTCCAGGCATGGGACCAGTTCATAGCAGGCTCTGGACATCATCTCACAAGACAGCAGCCTTCCAGCGTGCTTTGTACTGCTCCATAGGAGATGGCTCTGCCTGCACTGATTCCTTCTACAGAAAGCATTTCCAAACACATGTATTGGATGTTTTCATCTCTAAGAGGCAAAGTATTAAGGTGTCCAAAATTATGTTTTACAATAGAAACCTACGTAAAGCTACCTCCTCTTCCTATCGTCTTGTCCAGACACTCAAGGCCTCGTCTGTAAGGTGGGTGGTGGGGGTGATACTTGCCTCCCCTTCCTGTTCAGTGGTTAGCAGTCTTGCTCAGTATTTTCTGAAGTACACAGTTATCACTACCTGCATGCTGCTGTCAGCAGCCGCATTCCTGATACCCCAGACAGCTGGTCCAGAGGTCCCCTGGATCTCTCTAAAGAGCCTTCCATCACCTTTCCTGGGTGAAAAACGAAACACTCCTGTGGAAGAGAATTCAAGTGTGGGATTGCAGGAGGAGACCCAAATGGACCCTGTACTTGCTTGGCGGAGGGCAGCACCACACTCATCTCAAAAGAATTATTAAAAAGATATTAAAAGCTGTTGAACTGTCTCTTGAAGAGCCAGCCTTTCCTCATCAAAGGTATCAGGAAAATAAAATTGTTTGTCCTGCTGCTTTCATTTGCACTGAGTTCTGCAGAGGGCAGGCTGCCCATAGAGAGATCTGTAGCTTGTGCTTCTGTAGACAATATCCCACAGAAAGAAAGTTAACATTGCTTCATTTTTATTGCTCTGAAACTGGGAGGGCTGCAAAACCAAACCTAAAGCACCGCTTTGTTTTATCTGAAGCCTGCTGCAAACCAGTCCATTAATAAAGTAATTGGGCATAGCCTGAGCAAATTGGAAGCAAACATTTCTTATATTCAGCTCCTGATGTGCTCATTCTCTGAGGACTGAAAGGCAGAGCTGCCTTGCAGCAGAGTGAGACTCGCTAGAAAGGACCACGTTGTGCTGGCTGAACTGTGAGCCAGAACAGCAGTCGCCTCTGTCAAAAAGAGGACAGTCTTTTTGCTTCATTTTGGGGGACTTAGCAGGAGAGGAATGCTTCGGTTGTTATTTACAAAATAAACCACAGAGTGGCTTTCTGTTGAAAGGCTCCCTCATTTTCAGGCAGGAAGAAAACAGGAAGGAAAAGAAGGAGGAAAACATGGAAAGCAGGGAAGAGCAAGGGTACAGCTTGAATTCAGCTGTGAGAAAGTGCCCTGTCCTGCAGGTCTGCCTCACCCCACCTCTCTACCTTGTCTTTATCCTGCCCTTTGTCATCTTCCCTGCCTTCTAGCTCACAGAGAAGAGGCAATATAGCGAGGGCAGGCTGTCAGTGAGGAGCTGCTGCTGCCTCGTGATGTGACAAAGCTGACAGAGTCTTCCTGTCCAAAGACCAGTAGGGCAGCACCTGGGTTTGCAGGAATCACACTTGTCCCTGCCAAAAGCAGGCTAAAATCCTGCTGCCTCTGAGTTGATGGCTGGGAACAATACCAGCCTAAGGAGTGTGTGGCTTTCAGCATCCTTGTGAATTGAGTGTAAGGCAGCACGTGGCCAGGCACCCAGCTCCATGTGCAGACTACGTATTCTGCAGTAGCAAAATCAAGCAGCAGCCCTGAGTTAGCTCTGGAAGGTGCTTTCCAGAACCCTGAAACTGCAGCTCTGGGCTTTCCCTTTCTCCCAGCCCCAGGCAAGGCATGCCTCTGACTACAGAGCTCTCAGAGACAAACCTAGCATCACCCCTCATTTATTTGGGATTAATTGTTTACTTTAGATCCTTTCCTGCTCCCCTACAGTTGCAGCTCAGGGCTTTCTCTTTTTCACAGCTGTTTCATTTGGGAAGTCAGTGATAGGAATTAAGAAGTTTTTTTTTTTTCGTCATGGGAGATTAAATATTCATTTCAGACAGCCCTCTTAGTACCTGCAGGAAGAGCAGCAGAGGACACAGTGTCTTTGGCCTTTTCCCTGTTCTGCAGATGTTACTGCTCAGCCTTTTAAACCTATTAATTTACACAGAGTGATATGACATCTCATGGAGAGTATGGGGAGACTGAACTAGCGGAGGTCAGCACAGGTGAGGAAGTTAAGTCAGAAACACGAAATTAACTTTTGTGATGTATTGGTGGCTTCCAGAAAATATTAATCCTAAACTTCTTGGTCAAAGCGTTGCAGACTTAAATTATAGAGTAGGGTTTGGAAATGAGGAGAAAGAAGGGACCTATAATCACTATAACAGGGATTTTGCGGCGCTAAGGGAAAATAAATATTTGAACATTAAAATGCTTCCAAGGCAAACCCACAATCCTGGATTTCAAGCCTTCATCAGACTTAAACCCTGTTAGGTGGCAAGGCTAAAACTGTGGCAGTGACCTGCAGGTTTGCTTCAGTCTCCCTGTGCTTGCACTTCTATCCGGGAGAGGAAATTCTTGGCTCTCACAGCACATCTCTGCTCAGCTTTCTTATCCATTTCTTTCCAGGAACCTTTTGTTCTTTCTAAATGCAACAGTCAATAGCTACCTAATACTTCAGAGACCTGCCTGTCGTAAAACAAAGTAAAATGTTATTGTCAGCTCCATCTAAATAGAAAGCTGTAAAATCATGAGACAAAAAACCACCAGTATGTTTATTTGGATATAATGGAACAGTTTACTAGGCAAAATCAAACCTATTTATAAATTATTCTGGTGCCTAGTCCTGCAGTCACCTGGTGGAGAGCAGCAGAGCTGTGCTGTTAAAAAAAGTTTTCTCTCCCTTCAGATAATGAGCAGCTTCCAGAATGGAGCTGTGACCCAGAGGTTTTCAGGTTGGCACAGGAGTAAAAAAAAAAAATTATTGACTAGGAAGGAAAAAGAAAAGGAAGAGTCTCTCCCTTCAGATAATGAGCAGCTTCCAGAATGGAGCTGTGACCCAGAGGTTTTCAGGTTGGCACAGGAGTAAAAAAAAAATTATTGACTAGAAAGGAAAAAGAAAAGGAAGAGTCTGGGGAAGAAAATGGCCTGAAAAAGCTGTACAAAAGCATAGTCAATTAACTGCTGGAATGACTAATTTCCATGTGGGTGGATCTGAGCAGACTGCAGAAACCTGTGTTAAGCCCCAAGGCTCTGCTCCCAGCATGTGGGGAAGGTATCTCAGACAGACCCCAAAGCACGAGTCTATCGGTAAGGGAGCTGCATGCAAATAGGCAGCACGTGATGTCCCAGAGGACACCGGGCAAGCTCTGAACCTCATCTGGGCTGCAGCCATGAGCCCTCTTTAACACAATAGAGATCTTGATCCTTCCTTCCAGGTATCTGAGCAGGAGTCAGCTTTTTTTTTTTTTCTTCTTTTTTTCTTTTTTTCTTTTTCATTTCATTTAAGTGCTCTGCTGAGCACTGCTGCATGGTTAGGGTGGGGGAGGTGTGCCGGTAGGACTTTTCACTCTGCTAGTGGTGAGCTGAACATCACCTGCATTGTACACCATTTTACAGGGCAGGAGGAAGAGGAGGAGACACTCCCTCGGGGAAGAGGATGAGGGTTAGGAGGAGGAGGAGGAGATGCTCCCTCTCCTCCTCTACTGAGACCTTTTCAGCCCGTTGCAGAGACATGATCCAAGAGACAGGACCTGAGCAGTGTCCATAGCTCTACCATTCAATGGCTTGGGAGTGCACCTGTATTTTTTCAGTTTTGCCGGCTGTGTATTTTGTATTAAATAGTTATTGACTAAAATACAAAATCTGCCCTTACAGTATATGTAGGACACTGACACCTGCACTGCCAGCTGTATACTCCATCAATCAGGCTATGGAGACATGCTACTCCTCATGTGCCCTTTCTCAGGCCTCCTCAGCCTCACCAGTCTCTGAGGTGATGGAGGAAGCTGGTGGCAGGTAGCCTGGTCCTCCTGCCAGCCTGGCTCTGGGATTTACTGCGCTCAGCTGGCGTGTGTGGGTTTCAGTCAAGGAAAGGTTTGAATGTAATTTCCCAGCTCCTACAGGAGCATTTCACTGTGAGGCTGTTGCATAAAAGACAGGTAGCATCTCTTCCTTCTCTACCCACCTTTTATAAGAAAACCAGCAGCTAAAATGTATTTTATGAAGAGCTTGATCTTGGCACTGTAGGTCAAGTGTTGAAGGTACATGTTGCTAATGTGGGATGCTTGGAGGGCAGAAATGTCCAGTTTCCAGCCCCAGACTGGGTTTACTGGGTAGATAAACATTATGCTTGTCTGAGTGAATGATTTTTTCCCATGAGCCCCAGTGAACCTGAAGGTAAAATCGATGAACTAGATGATCTCTAAGGTCCTTTCCACCCCTAACCATTCTATGATTCTATAAAAATAATGAGGAACCTTCCCAGGAAAAAACCACAACCTAAGTGACTGGAAGTGACTTCAGGGTTAGGTAACATTTCACCTATTTTCTGCTGTATATACACTTAGAAATAAGATTTCAGTGTGTTGTTTTAAAAACTGAAGAGCCTTGACATGACCCCACCAAATTTCAAAATGGCAACTATGGATACAGGAGTATCTCCATCTGTAGATTAGGCCTTGCCTCGTTTTAAACTCATCACAGTTGAGATTTCCTGTATCGTCATTTCCCCCTATCTTTTATTTTCTATTAACATAACTAAGTCAAGCATGTGCTGCCCACAACTGTTAGCTTGTAGTTGCTGAGCTGCTCTTTATGTTGTCTCTTCCTTTCTCTTACAGCTGCCTGATACAGTTTTGTAAACTGTCTCATCCTACATAATACATTTAGGCCTGAGAGCTGAGATTAAGTGGTAGGTATAAAACCAGGTCTAGCATCTCAGCAACTTAAACCTTGAGTGAAAAAGTTTACCCAGGGAAAATAAAAGATGGTATATTCTGGGTAAACTGTGGGTTCATAGAGAAAATTAATAATACTGGGGAAGAAAATTAATGGACTGAAAGATATTAAAGTGACTCTGCTCAAATGCTTTTAGGTTAAATAATATATTCTAAAAAGTCACTTTTGTTCTATGGTAAGGTGGGAGCTATATGTTAATTTCTTTTATTCCTGGATCATTTTCTCTCTGAGGTGTCATCAGCTGAATTTTCAGTACTACATTGAAATGAATATTCATCACCAAGTTATGGCTTTTGAAAGATCTGCAGGGAAAAAAGAAAAAACCCCAACCACACCCCTTTTCTTCCTTCTCTTTCTGCAGCTCCGAACATTCACAGCTCCCTCAGGTTAGCAGAGCAGCATACAGCATCCGTGTGCTCCTGGGAATGGTCTTTGGGCTCTCCGGGTGTCCCCACAGATGCTGGTGGGGCGGGGGACCTAACGAGGGGTAAACACAAGTGTAAGATTTGTAGGGTTGCAGCCTGCAGGAACAATGGGGAAAATAATATCCCACTCGTTTCACAGCATGCTTGAGCTGGTGGCGAGAGGGGTAGCTCAGGTTCTCCTTCATGGAAGCGAGGGTGCTTGAGCTCATCACAGGTGGCTGGTACACGTTTTGGGAGGTGGATGGGTTACAAAGCAGCTTCATGCTGCTGTGAGCAGAACTGCAGGTTAGCAGAGTAAACCGAGTTTTCAAATGCCCTATAAGCACAGATAAAACCTGCAGCAAACCTGGAAAATGGGCAAAATGGCATTAGAGAGTGAGTGAAATAGTGTGGGTATCAGACATGAGGGGCAGGAGATTTAGAAAATAAGAGGAAATATGGGGTAAATTACAGTATTGCTCACAGTGGTATGCAGCTCTCACTGCTGAGCAGCATGGTCTAAAAATCCAATAGATAAAATGGAGTTATAAGGTGAATATCTTGGCTGACAAGACAGGAGCTTTTCACCACTATGCTCTTTAAAAAGTGTTTTAAAAGCCATCTCAATGGGGTATAGAATGGTACTGGAATAATTGCACAAGGGATTTGCAATTTAAAAACAAAGGGAAACTCTTTCACAAGGGTGAAACTGGGATGTTGCAGCTAAATCCTACCGAAAGCCCAAGAGATGGAGTCTCTGCGTGGCGCTCAGCTCCTGCCGCTGCCACTGTGATCAGTGAAGTGCTCTCAATGCAACGTACAGTGTTTGTTTAGAAATAAAATTGTCATCATGTTAAGAACACTTCTGATATTTTTTTTTTAATCTTAACACAAATTCTTTACATTCTGTCTCAATAATGATACATGGAATTTTGGGCTCAGTGAGTAATAAAAAGGCTGAATTTAGTGCCACATAGCGGTAGAAGTAGTAATTTCAGTGAGGATCGATATTATGAAGCAGTGCAGACCAGGACCAAACAGGACCATTCTGAAGATAAAATCAATTTTTTTTTGCAGTTTGCATGGGGACGCTTACCTCCAAAGTGCTCCAGAATACCAGTTGGTGCAGTTTTGCTCCAGCTGCAGAGTGACAACTGATGTCTGTTGCCTGCTCCACCAAAAGCAAACTCTTTTACTTACCCACACAAATGGTTTTCAAGTAAAGAAGCAAGATCTGCTGTCATTACTCCTGCTTCATGCAAAAACATTATGGCATGCTGTTTAGGGGGGGTGTGTTGTATTTACATTTGTGTAAAATAAAGTGTCTATAGTGTGCAACCCTACCTATGTTGCCAATGGTATAGTAATATTATATTGATACAAAAGCCCTATTATATTATAGGAAGTAAATCCATCTGAGCTGAGTGAGATGGTTCACCAGCACATAAAATTGCACAGAAGCCTCCACGCTGAAAAAAAAAAAAAAAAAAGTGTTTGGGTTTGTTTTGGTTTTTTAACCAAGAAGGTTACATGGCAGCCCTGCAACAACTGCACAGCTGAGGGTACTGAGCAGGCCCAAGGGCCATCCCAGTGAGACCTGTCCTGTCCAGCTGTGGTGGCCACACGTGGATTTAGGCTGCAGCCTCCATCAGCTGAAACTCAGCCAGCTGCATCCCAGAGATGCTGTTGTATAAAAGCAGGTTCCAGCTGACTCATGGCTCCAGCAGCATTCACCCTCATGCGGCCTCTGCCTGGGATGAATATTGAGCCTTTTGGCTAAGAACAGAATTTTAAAAAGCAGAGAAAGAGAGACAATACTCAGTGAGAGTTGGTGGGAGCTATTAAACCCAGGCTCTTCCACAAAGGAGCAGAAATTAACATTCAAGGCAGGGAAGTAAGCACAGTGAGATTTATTTTTACAGCCCAGCATGCTTGCAAACTGCATGGCGGTACATGGAAGAAGTGAAGGGATCCATGCTACTAGCATATGGAGCACAGGCAAAGACAGCTTCTTGCAAGCAGTTTAACAATTATTTAGCTGCATTCTGCTCAAAATATTCATGACAGCAGCAAGTCAGAGCTGCCACAAAGATGACAAATTCTTTGAAGTCCACTTGGGAATCACCATTTTCATCCAGGTTCTTGAAGACACTATCAATGGCAGCCTTGTCCTTCCCTGACTGCAAAAGAAAAAAAGCAGTTTCAGGTGAGAGGTGACACCAACCCTAACGTACCTTTCTGTGGGGCTGTGATGGAGGTGTACCGGCTCCTGCATGCAGCTTTGCCATTGGCTGGCTTGGAGGTCAGCTTATCACATTTTTCTGATAGTGTGACCTTTTTTTAAATTCTCTTTGCTTCTTTTGTGCATTATATCTCTGGGTATAAAGCCATGAGTTCCTTTGCACCATGTTTGGCTGAGACAACTGCTCAGTGCCCATTACAGGACATCGACCACATCCCCAGGGACCCGCACATCTGCCTGCCCATCTCAGCAGGAGCCACACATCTCCTCCTCCATCTTCCTGAAATCTCAAGCTGCTGTCGGAGTCAGGCCCAGGCATTTGGGGTCAGGGAGCTCTGGGCGATGGTGAGGACACGTGTGAGTCCCAGCATCCACCCGACGTTGGTGCAGACCTGCATCTTCCCACCCTCCGCACCATGGCAGTGAGCACATTGCCCCCCCGCCCAAAGCGTATGCTCCTGGGTTTATTACACCTGAGAGCTGCGGTCATGCACTAGCACAGAGAGGCCCATTTTCTACATTTAAACCAGGATTTATCATGGCTAAGCTGTGTCACGCAAAGCCCGGAGGACATTGCCCAGCTGAACTAAACGCCCTGTGTTCCCCATCCGCTCCCATGGGATGGCTCAGCTGGAGCTCGGGCAGTCTGCAGTTCTGCAAAACAATGCTTTCCTGGGGCAAATGTCAAACCGAAGCTTCATTAAACACCGCTGCCCCAGCAAAGATGCAAAAGGCCTCAAAAGTGCTTTGAGTGCTCCCCCTGGCCTCGGGGTCCAGAACAAGCTGCTCACAGGGGCTGGCATCTGGAAGGCACCTCCTGAAGCAAGTGTGATGCTGAACTTGAGTTGTGGCAAGGAAAAAAGATCAGAAAAAAAGTTTTCTTTCTAGTTGCCATAGTTCGACAGACTGACTGAACAAGTACGTCTTGAGGCTGATGTTAAGCGAGGCAGAAAAAAGATCAGAAAAAAAGTTTTCTTTCAAGTTGCCATAATTCTGACAGACTGACTGAACAGGTGCATCTTGAGGCTGCTGTTAAGCGAGGCGCCATCCAAGTAAAAAGAGAATTTTTTTTTTTAAACAATTTTTTCCAAAGTAAGAAAAGGTTTGGGGTTTTGTTTGTCATAATTCTGACAGACTGACTGAACAGGTGCATCTTGAGGCTGCTGTTAAGCGAGGCGCCATCCAAGTAAAAAGAGAATTTTTTTTTTTTTAAATTAAGAAAATTAAGAAAAGGTTTGTTTGTTTGTTTGTTTGTTTCTGAAGTAGCTTACAGGAGGGGTTTTTGGCTTGAGTCCCGGCACTGATTAACTACAGATTTTAGAAAACGCAGTTTTAAAAATAAACAAGGGATGGCAGTAGAGACCTGTCTAATGTAGGAAACAACAGTATTGCTGCTAAACAGATCTGTTATTACAGTAGAAAGAAATTACACAAACTTTTGAGAAATTTCCAGGAATTTAAAATAATGACTACCTTAATTTAAATCTGATGGCACTTCCTGATCATGGTTTAATGAACTAAATTTCTCACTCTATAATTTCATGTTTCTTTTTAAATATGTGCACTTTTAAAATGACTAAAAATTGAACCAGTTCCCTCAGTTTGACTGATGAATGTGTCTGGAAGGTTTTACTTCTTTTCACTTTGCAAATTGTAATCAGTTTTATTTTTATAAGCTAATATTTTTAATTATTTAGTGAAATAAATCAGCTAGTTTTAGCCTCTGAATTACTTCTGCATTGTACATGTAGAAATTTTTTTCTTGGGAACTCTTTATAACTGAGTCCAGTCCTTCAGCGCTGTGGTCTGGATTTATTTCTGCCTCTGATTGATTGATTCAAGACCTTTCCAGGTAGTTGTGATCTCTGTCAGGTATAACCAATTCTAAGACCAGAAATATATATGAATATTTAAAAGACTCTCTTTCCCAGAACATTCTTTCAAATATAAAAAAAAAAATCAGTATGTCACCAAAATGCAGGTAAAACTTTTTTTTCTGAAGTGAGACTTATTTTCTCAGGA
The DNA here is from genome assembly GCF_000699245.1 of Pterocles gutturalis. Classification (NCBI taxonomy): domain Eukaryota; kingdom Metazoa; phylum Chordata; class Aves; order Pterocliformes; family Pteroclidae; genus Pterocles; species Pterocles gutturalis. The sequence continues at coordinate 10,482 of NW_010131795.1, read as the reverse complement.
TTTTTTTCTTGCAGTTGTTAGTCTGCAAGACAAGACATTGTTGGTTTAAATTTAAGTACTAGCATAAAATGTTATTTTGTGTTTTTTTTTTTTAATTTTTCTTTTTTTCCCCCTAGAATAGGTAAAATGGGAAGAGAAATGGAGACTAGAACACAAGAGGACATTCAGCTAATTATCTCCCTGGAAAATTCCATTTTTTCCATCTGCTTCAGGAAATAAGTAGAACCAGTAAGAACAGCTGTGGGAAAAGGTGGTGCCTGGCCAGTAACTGTAGTCAGGAACGACCTTTGAGCATCATCCTACGTGGCAGTTGTCTAGCACAGCAGCTCCCCGACTTTATTTAGACCAAATGTCTTTCCATGCCCCCTTAGAATCGTGAGTTTGTTGTTGGTTTTGTTTTCCTTGATGTGGAAATGCTATAGATAACATACAGCTCCATGACCAGGAACAGGACACTTCCTATGATGCTGTTGGTCACAACCATTGATCTGTTTTCCAGAGTTTTTTCAGAGACATTTTCATCTATCCCCGCCCGAGCCATCCAGGTTCTTATTCTGAATGTTGCATCTGTATTTCATTTGTCAGTCATAAATCCAGCAGGCATGGATTTCATATGGTGAGTTAATATAGCTTGCATGGAAAAATACTAAATTGTATCAGGTACCCTGAATGCAGTTCCCTGAAATAGTTGTTAAAAAATTGAATTACACTGGATACAAAAAGTGGTAGCCACATTTGAAACATTTGGTTATAGGCTTTTGCAATTAAGAATAATAACCATACAGACAGATAAACATTACTCCTGTGTGGAAGGAACAAGACATTTAAAAGTGTTTCCTGTATTTTTAGTGAAGGGAAGCAAATAAAAAACAATTGTAAATTAAAAGCATGTTGTCTCCCAGGCAGCTAAAGCTTTCACTATAATATATTAAACATTTTGAATACCTACTAAGAGAAATTTTATATGTATAAAACCTACTTAAATGCACATGATGACTGCATACCAGTCTATGTTGCAAAATACTTTTTCAGGTCTGTCTTTTACTGTTAAAGACAAATGCAAACCAGTTTGCTCTGAGTTAATCTGTTTTTCTTGTTTATGCATCATTTTGATGTGTGTACTGAATCTGTAGTATAAATACCTGGAGAAAGTAAATGTGTAAATATTTAGAGAGATTCCCCATCTGCAATCCAGATCTTCGATTGCTGACAATGTAAGTACCTTCACAGCAGCTGTGGCATGACATGAGCTTATAAATCCAGGGATAAACAGAAGAATTAGGTGAATTCTGAAGATGAAACCCAATCTATTTCAAAGGCATTGTCCTGATCACTCGAGTGATAAATTTAGTAAACAGGGAATGGTCCTAAATATTGGAATCAGTTTTACACAGTATGTGCAAAGACTTTTTTATTTAAATGTTTTCTACAAACCATTGCATATTTCTGGATGTAATTTCCTCCATAATGTATTAAAACCTGTGTTTGCAGGCAGCCCTTGCACCCGCTACACAGAAATGGTGCCGCACTATTCTCTTACCAAGAGGAAGTTTGCAAGCTCTTTTTCCAGGAGGGTCCTTAGTTCAGCTTTGGTGAGGGTCTGCCGCTTGCCATCACTCTTTGCGTACTTGTCAAAGACAGCAATGGTCATTCCCATAGCAGTTTCCAGCTGAGACATATTGTGGCAGGAGTCCGGCTTTCTTCTGAACAGGAACAGCCTCAGGGCTCTCTGGGAGGATGGCGACTGGTCCTGTTCTAGGGTGCTTTATGCAACTGTCCCATCCAATCAATGGTGGCACACCAGAGGGACAGTTATCCCTTAGCAAACACCTGAATCTGAGCACTGCTTGGAGGACACACCTCTGTGCTGGCAGCTATTCAAAACTCCAGCTTTATCACCCCGGTGTGGCTGGTACAACCAGTCGCCCACCAGTAGAGACCAGCCTCTCCTTCAAGATACACAGTGTGACTAACAGACAAAAATCAGATTTTGATACTGGCTGTTTGCTCGAGAATCAGATTGTTCCTTCAGATATCCCCATCTGAGCAGAGGGTTGATAGTCCAGCTTCGGCAGGTACCTGCCAGCCTGCTCAGGAGGAAGAGGAGCATCTCACTTCTCCTTCACTGCCATCCTTTGGGGCTCTGTGAGTGCTGCCTGTGCTGAGCCCAGAGCAGACCCAGGCTGCCCTCCCTGCCATGCAGAGGGTGGGATTCACCAGATCAAAAGTAGAGGTCTGCAATGCAGGCAGCTAACTGTCCCCCTGGGCTTGCACTCAGGACAGAGTGCGTGTCTGGAACAGGTCTGATGAACCAGCATCTCCCAGGGCCGGTAAAGGGAGCCTTGCAGAGTTGCTCCGGAAAGAACTTGCTCAGATGGGGATATCTGAAGGAATAGATCTGATACTGAGCAAACAGACAGTATCAAAATCCATCTTGATCTGCAGTGAAATAATTTGTTATTGACCCTATGCAACATCAAACCTCGCCATAAAATGGACCATACTGAAAACAAAAGGACACTTTGAAGTCCTGTGGTGCTCTGTGGCTTCTGATGAACTTTGTGATTCATTTGAAAACAGTGATCCCCATCATTAAAGCGCCAAATGCACTGGGCGCATGTCTACACACAACAGAGCTGCCTGGGGGTCTGCACTGGGAGCTGAGCGGTACCTGCACAGTATTAGCTCAGGGGATGGAAGCTGATCAGCTACAGCTACACTGAGATTTAAACAAGTTAAAATTTCTGGCCAAGCTGCAGGGTATCTTGGCCTCTGCCAAGCTCCAGGTGGCTATGCTAGACCTGGAGGAGCTCATTTAAGATGATTTACATCTACACTAGAGTCTGCAGAGTGGACACACTCTGAGAAAATGATTTGGGGGAACCTATCAAAACTAGGGCATCATGCATGAATAATGCTGATGGACCCCAGGGTATAGTATTCTCTGTAGAAGACCCTGACTATGGATTCCCAAAATTAAACCTGAGCTTGGATATCTTTGGACATACCTCTGCATGCTTGAAGATAAGTTTTCACTCATGTTTTAATTGAGAAAAAAATTTAAAAATTAAACTCCTTTCTCCCAAATGTCTGTAGTGACCTGTTCCCCAGGCAAAATCTGTCCTGTAGCATCTACATCTCAGAGCAAGACTACACATCACAAATACATGGAAATCTATCATCTTTCTGAAACAAAACTCCCATGATTTTCCATCTTACCTCCTCCAAAAAGGGATTTTGCATTTCCCAGAAAATCACAGCAATGTCTCAGGCTGTATGCTTTATTCAAACAATTCATGAGAACTATTTGTTCCTGTGACGTCAACCTCATGACATAGTTGCAACTGATTTACATCAAATGGGTAAGGGTTTTAAGCAAAGGTTGAAGTTTTTACGTTAAAGTGCATATTGAAACCTGTGGTGTTCCTTCAGAAGAAGGAACAAGAAGAGAACAAACAACTGGCCCTTGTTAGCTATGAATATCACCTGGTGTTTGCATACACACACAGCAACAGCCACTGGTGTGTCAAGTGCCAGTAACTTTTCTTTGTCCTTTTCTGACATATATTTGTTACAGAAATATTAAACATGGTGTAATGGTTTAACCCCAGCCAGCAATAGAGCACCACGCAGCCGCTTGTTCCTCCCTGGTGGGATGCAAAGCGAAACAAGGAATTCATTCACTACTCCTCATCGTCAGGCAGATGTTCACCCATCCCCAGGAAAGCAGGGCTCCATGACGCGCAATGGTTACTTGGGAAGACAGACACCATCACTCCAAACATCCCCCCCTTCCTTCTTCTTCCCTCAGCTTTATATGCTGAACATGACATCATACACTATGGAATATCCCTGTGGTCAGTTGGGGTCAGCTGTCCCAGCTGTGTCCCCTCCCAGCTTCTGGTGCTCCCCCAGCCCACTCGCTGGTGGGATGGTGTGAGGAGCAGAAAAGGCCTTGGCTCTGTGTGAGCACTGCTCAGCAATAGCTAAAACATCCCTTATTACCAATGCTGTTTTCAGCACAAATCCAAAACACAGACCCTTACTAGCTACCATGAAGAAAATGAACTCTGTTCTAGCCAAAACCGTCACACATGGCCATTAAAGAAAAATCAATTCCTCTTTCTAAAGAAAAACCTAACAAAATAAATCATCTACTTCATGCATTCTCATTACTTTGAACATGAACAGCAGGAAAAAAACGTGTCCCAAAAAGGCAGAGGGGGAGAGCATCAGCTTCAGTCAACAGGATATGTCAGTATGTACACACGTTTGCCACGTAACCTGGCAGAAAAGGTGTCATTCTCAACCCAATTTCCTCTGCAAACAAAGGTGACACACAATTTTTGAGAAACAAAGGTGACACAATTTTTGAGATGAGAGCTCCAAAAGTGCTGTAACACAAAATAAACCACTGGGCTTGAATTTCTACAAACTGAAGGGTCGGCATGGTAGCACTGCCTGGTGGCTTTTTTTTTTTTTTTAATGTGTCACATTTGTATTCATGTGTGTGCACACACAGCAGTACTGCTCAGACTTTTCGCACTTTTTGCATTGTTTAAACATTTTCTTACAATTTGTTTTTCATTAAAAATAGCACCAGGCACAGACTATTACAACTGTTTGGAAAAACAAAGCAGAGAACAAATAGGATGCACACACAGGGGAGCAAGCAGTGTTTTGATGCCAACCCATATGTCCAGTTCCCCAGTGAGATAAGCCATTTTCTGTGGGCTTGTTTAAATGTTATATTATTATTTTAGTGTAAACAATATCCATTATTTGCTTCTTTTAGGTTTCTGTCTTCAAAGAATGGTATAGGCAACAGTGTGGATGAGTATTTGCTGAGGTTTTGTAGAGAATTAGGTCTTGCTGTTCCTAACTTGGCCCAAAAGTTTAAATTATTTATGTGATACAAATGTGGACTGTAACACACATTATTTTCAAAAAACATTCAGATATACTCAAATTTTATGGCATTTGGCCAGATGTTTGGGCTCACATGAGATTTGTGTGACCTTGTGCTGATTTTCTCTTAGAGATTAAATTTTATCCTGTGCTCTTCGCAGCAGAGCATGTTTTGGAAAATTCTGAATTAATACATTTACCAACTCTACTCTAAAGAGCTGTTTGTGTCACAGCCAGCTGAACAGCTGAAATGGGATAACTGAAATGTTACACTTCTATCAGAGCTTATCATCCCTTAACACTTATTCCAAAAGGTGCAGGAAGTTATATGAGAAGGATTTCCTGACAATGTCCACAAATCTGTATGTATCTGAATGGAAGAAATGCAGGAGGAAGAAAACACAGCCTGAAATGATGAATTTTGCTGGTTTTGTTGAGTTGTATCTTGACAGCAGTACGAAACACACTTTGTCTCTTAGCAAGAGGAGAACATTTGTGTGTTCCACACTGAGATAAAATTATCAAAACCCTCAAATTTTCCAGTGTCCTTGATTATTTGTTGAACTTAGAGTAT
>NW_010131795.1:0-2500 GCF_000699245.1 Pterocles gutturalis | reverse complement strand
TTGGAAACAGCCTGTGCCTGTCTGAGGTCCTCAGTGCTCAGTACCCAGGCCCACTGCTCACATCGTACCGTGCTGCAGATCTGAAGGTGAGATGAGAAACCAGTTGTTATTCTTTCTACCCAGAGGCTCTTGGCTCATTTTTTCCCCCCACACAGCCTGAATGAAATGGTAGCTACTCTTTCCATTTCCTTTCTTGCTCAATAGCAGTCCCTGCTTAGATTAGACCTAGGGTCTTTAGGTTAAGCTTAGTCTGTATTTAAAAATAAACTTAAAAGGACAAATCATATTTAATACTGTACAGTTGCTAAACTGAGAAAGGAGAGTTTTTCTAACTGAGCAAATCCAATCAGCCCACTGGTATTTTTGGAGTGTCTGTCACCTTACTACCTGAACTTTTTCTGCTGTCTTCATGAGAGATACCTTGTTTTTCCCCTTTCCAGAATTAAATGCTATGAAGTAAAAAAGGGAGGGAGACCTATTACTTGCTTTCATGATTTATTTCCACAGCAGTTTTACAAGCCCCAACAGCGGACTGCAATCCTGTTATGCCAGGCAACGTACAGATATGGCAATCCTGGCTCATGGAGCCGATCATTCAGCATTAGGACAAGTGCATCAGAAGGCAACAGAACATAGAGCATTTCAGAGCAGATGCATCTGACAGACACAATTCCTTGTTATTATTTTCAACCCTTTAATTGTTTAGTTATCTCTCTAACCTCTCCCTTTAGTCCAATAATAACACTAAACACTTACTCCATCTCTGCCTTATCCTTTTTATACTCCTCTACCCCTGTGGAGTTGAATATTTCCTGAGACAAAGTTATGAATAACTTTGATAGGTGCAGCTCTGGCTGTATGAGATGCTGCTGAGTCCTGCCAGCTGGCTCTGCTCTGGAAAAAGGACAGGGAATTAATTGCTGGTGCATCCTATCAGCCAACAAAATCCACCAGCGCCCAGCACCAGACCACAGCAACCTTGCCAAAGCCTTGTTACTAGAATGTAATAGTTCATCAAAATCCTTCCTCCCATCTCAGCATTTTGTATTATGTAGAAAATGAGAAGCATTTATAAGTTATCACCTGTCCTTTCTCTTGGTCAGAGGAATTGGTTAATTCTCTTCTGATCTGCATATTCATTTGTCCGATGTATTTGCAGTTTCCTATTTACAAAATACTGAGACAAGACCACTTATTAACAGAAATAATAATAATAATAATAAATGGTTACAGCCAGCCTTGTTGTAACTACCCAAGACAAGCATGATGGCAAAATGAAATTCTGATCATCTTATAGATTTACTCTCTGGTTTCTTTCTGCTGTTATTTATAGAGGATGTGGCAATGTATCTTGATTTGGAGTTTGATGGTGAAATAGATGCAGTACACAAAACTGCATTTGGGTTTGAAAGCCCAGGTCATCAAGGCAGAATAAAACCAACACGGCATCCTCTTCAGATTGGTGGAAACATGGACCCTGCAGACCCCATGGCACACTTCAGTTTCCCCTCAGGTGGTATTTTCCCTTAAATTTGTATCTGTTTGAAGACTGCAGTCTTTAACAGAGAAGCAGGTAAAAACATTTTACCTGAGACAATGTACTGATTTCAACTTTTAGTTCCCAAGCAATGGTAGGAACTAGGCAAGAATTAAAACTCAAACAAACCCCTTTCTGTTTGCAAAGATCAGACTTTCTGTATAGATTTACCTATATCCAGAGTTGCACCTGCCTAATAGAGGAGGATTTTTTAAACTAAGAGTGTTCTTAACTAGTTGGATGAAGACACCTTTTAGTTGATTTAAGCCTGGGCTGTAGCTGTTGAGTTTTTCAGAATAGTGGCAGTTTTTCAGTGGTTCGTGACGTCAGCAGTACAGAGAAACCACTTTAGATAAAATCAGGTTTCAAACAAATTTTAGTCAAACAAGTAAACGTCATTGCTGTTCTGGCAGCACTGTTATCAGGCACAAAAACATTATTCATAGCATCACACACAAACACGACTATTTTGCCAATATGTTGGTTGGGGTGCCTCATCATCCTGCCTGCTACCGAGGATCCTTGGTGTAACAAAGCCAGGGATACCTGCTCCATACTCTTCTTCCACAGGTACCATAAGAGAAAAGAACCCCAGCCCCAGGCTTGGAAAAAAAAGTGTAGTTCAAGTCAGACTGAAATAATCTATACCCAGTTGCTAAGAGAGTTCAGCACTGTAGTCTCAAGTTGACTATACTAGCTCTCCAAACCAGGGTCATGAGCATAACAGAAACAGAGAGGGAGCCTCATTTGTAGGACTATGACTAAGCCAAGTCCATTGATGAGACATTGAAAGCACAGCAGAACACATATGAGGGTTCAGAATACATTGTGCCAGTCTTGCTCTTAAATTAGCATGTTTTAGCCTGTACTTATGTGATGGGTTTGCCCTTGGTTGGGGGCCAAACCACACACCCGCTCACCCAATCCTTCCTCGCCACCCCCACCCGAGGACAGGGGAGAGAA
>NW_010131794.1:3408-5022 GCF_000699245.1 Pterocles gutturalis | reverse complement strand
CCCAAACCATTCTATGATTCTATGGTAAGTCCAGAAAAATGTCAGTTTGAGCTCCCACTGCAATACAGAGGATGCTTGAAAGCAAATTGGCTTTAATCTCATACATAGCTACCATCATATTTTCTCTAGATCGGTCCAATTGATGACACTGATATCCTTACAAAAACTGCTTTAGCAGGAAGTCCATCTGAGATAAATATGGTCGCAAGAGTGAAAATAAAGTGGCTCCTATTGGGAACTGTTCTAGAAATAGTGGCTTGACTCAGCTGCAAAGAGTGCTCAGGTGAGGTAGCTCTAGACCAGCATCTAGATGTCCATCAGCATCTTCTTGTTTTGGTATTTTAAATAAATTTGCATGGGGTTTATTGGTAACTCTGAGGCAGAACTCCCAAGGACCTCTGTTATCTGTTGCCCTCAGGGTAAAATACTCAGGATAGAGAAGAAGTGCTGATTAAGAAAAGGTTTGATTTACCTCACTCAGTGTTGAATTCAGTAAATCTGGGTCTCCATGCAAGCCAAATGGAAATAAGAGGTTTTGAGTGCTGTGTTATATTTTTGTTTTAAAATTTATAAAATTTTAAGCCTGAATGTTTAGCCAGTGTTTTCCTTCTAGGCAATTAGTTGAAGCTGTATGCCATCGGAGGTTCTCCCTGAGATTTGCAATCTCAGTTTGATCTAATCATCTGTGTCAAACACTGTTATTTGGGCGTTCTTTTTTTTTTCACTCTCTCAGCAGCTTCCTCCATAATTTTTTATTTTTTTTTAGATAGCGATGATGTCAGCATAACATATCTCTTTCCACAGCCTTGACATCTTGTTTTGATCCTTCTTTAGCAAGTCAGCATAGTGGAAATTCCCTGAAATTACAAATGGATCTGTTGTTGGCCATTCATGTTTCAAACCAACTGGTTCTGAATAAAGTTGTCTTGAAGTTAGATTAGGCAACAAGGAATTCCTGATTCTTCTATTGACCTACTGTGTAGTGAGACTCAAATCAGTCACCTGTGCATTGCTTATCTCATTCATGAGAAGAACAAAACTCAAAAAGTGTGCTGAAGGTCACAGATTAAAGACATTTTATGGGCATTAAGACCCACGATTCTGCTGTCTTCATTACGTAGTATCTCATCCTTCAGTGCAAAATAGATTCATTACCCGTTCAGTGATACACTGTGCGACATGATGGACTCAAACACAACCTGATTGCTAGAACACCAACTATGGCCAAAGCAAATCTGCTGTATCTTGCATATAAATTATGTTTCTGAGTAGTTGAGACAAAATTGATCTGTTCTTTAAGCCAATCGTAATTCAACAGATCATTAATGACAAATGGCAGAATGCCCCAGCCATCCTTCCAGGCAATACTCCAGATGGAAGTCATTGGATAAAGAACAGGAAGGTTTGTCAGAATGTGAGAAAAGAATAAATTTGCTACACATCACTCATTTTGCCTGACTGCAATAAAGTAATTGTAATAGAATGTTGTCACGGGATAATGGTCTCCTGCTGCTTTAGAAATGCTTTGCAAAACAGATGTTTACTTTCTCCGTGGGAGACATTGATCCTGGGACAACAATCTTTTCTATTAAAGGAAAATTAAGTACTCATAGG